>NW_027315790.1:28765347-29010347 GCF_026437365.1 Eucyclogobius newberryi
TGATGCAAACAGGTCTGTAGAATATTTCTGTGGAGGTCTAAACTACAGGGACAATCTTCATTTTCATCCATTCGACATGTAAATAATCAGTAAACGTTATAAAACACTCACCTTGCTGCCGGCCGCTGTGGGAAAAACACTCATTTTCATGGTCTGGACCTGCTTGACAGACACAAACACAAGGTCAGACGCACACAAACACACGGTCAGACGCACAAACACACGGTCAGACGCACAAACACACGATCAGACGCACACACAATCACATGGCGGCCTGTAATCTGTGTCAGAGCATCAACAGGACGCGCCTCGCTCACACGACGGCGACAATCAGCCAGTCAAAATCAACAAAGACGCATTCAAAGTCTTCATCTAAACGAACCGGCTGCGAAAGAGAAGGCGGCGAAAGTGTGTTGTTGTTGTTGTTGTTGTTGTTGTTGTGAAATGGACCACGGCAAATCCACTTTTGTCACATCTGCTCGGCCCACTTCCTGCCGGAGCGGCCCGACCACGGGACAACGCGCAATCATATCGTTTATCGCAATACTACGTGTAGACGATACATAATAACAGACATTAGGCAAAAAAATCGACTTTAATCTGAATTTAGATGTATTGTTCATGTCTATTTGTATTTTATAATTTGCTCTACGTGTTCTGTTAGTGTTTGTGTTTAATGTTTAATCTTTTGAACGTTTCGCCGTGACGATACCTGACGTCACCAGATTGCGCAGTAAAAATCAACTTATTTATGCCGTTCTCTAATAGAGCGTTGTCGTTTTCACTTAGAACAATGTACAATAGTTGTTTGAACATGGAACACGGTCACAATATTAAAAATGTAATCATCCACAGCTACAACATGCATAAACTGACGGCGATTATTGTGGTATTATCGTGATATTATTATGACATTATCGTGATATTATCGTTATCCGCGATCATCTCGGTGCTGATAATTGTACCACGGCATTTTGACACGTTATGTTGTGAAATCAAGAGTGCAAACCCACCTCGTCGTCTGGGCTGTTTCTGTCTGAGTCTGAAACAGATGAAGATTTTATCAGCGGAGAGAGAGACAAGAGTGAAATATTGACACGTATATCGACTTTACAGGAAGTTACACGGGCAACTGTAAGAGCGCTTTGAACGTGAGAAATACAGAGGAAACAGCAGTGCACACGAGGCAAACTACTGCAGCGTGGAAGCTCAAACTGTCTCGCAATAAAATAAAGATATACCGTATTTTCTGCACTATAAGGCGCACTGGATTGTAAAGCGCACTGTCAATGAATGGTCTATTTTTTATCCTTTTTCATATATAAGACGCACTGGATTGTCACTGTCAATGAATGGACTATTTTCGATCTATTTTCTATATTTTTCATATGTAAGGCGCACTGGATTATAAGGCGCACTGTCGTTTAAGTGCGCCTTATAGTGCAGAAATTACGGTAACTTGTTTAAACTTTGCGAATACATCTCGACATTGGGGCTCTCGCGTGGTTGAATGTCCGTGCTGCTTCTTTCTTTCGGTCCCGCACGCTCAGACGTTATTCCAAAGACGTAAGCGCTCGAGATGGCGCGAAACCGCTCGTAAATCGCCGAAAAAGCGAAAGGGAAACTGCGCCGTAACAGATGCAAAGTGCGCACTATTGTCACGAACTCAGACTGTTGAGAGTAACACATTTAAACGTCTTTTTTTCTTTTTTAAAGCGGAAGAGATCAAACCCTTTCACAGATACACCACGTTTCCTCGTATTTGTTGCGAATGTTGCTCTGATTTTCAACATGTCGCAGAAGTTTTTTCATCTTAAACGTGATTTCCAGCGCGTAAAGCTCAACCAAATCACAGCATTTCCGTGTCGCCGGTTCATAAATGGTGCTTTGGTTGGTTGATCATAACTTGGAAAACGTGATTGCTCGTGTTGCATTTATGTATAAAGCTGATCGTGAGGAGAAAAAGTAGGTCCACTCGACAGTATTTTGAAGAAACTACGACTTCTACTCTTCCTTTTTCGCTTAGATTTGTCTCTTTGGACGCGGCACGAAGTTTCAACACGTGCTCCCGTCTGCGTATCTGTTTCAACGACGCAAACGGAGCTGTAACGACTAAAACGAGTGTAATTACGCCCCGGGAAACGTGGTTGGCCCGGCGATGAGACGAGGACGTACCTGAGCTGTCTCCTGGATAGTCCGCCCCAGGCTTCTCCTCCTCTGCTTTGGACATCCTGATATCTGCGGGACGGAGAGAGACGCACACTTCAGGATACACAGAGAAATAAGTTTTTATCAATACTACGAGATAAAACACGAAGGGTCACCGACATCTGACCCTAAGGTGAGAGTTCGAGGCGTAACGTGTATTTAAATATGATACAAATACAGTTTCAGTCTCGTGTTCCTTCACTACGAGGCAGTTTAGATTCACAACAAGGGTCAAAAAACAGAATTAGACGATGTAAAAACGACATAAATATCGTCTCATAATAATCGTGGGCTGTTACAGAAGATCAAACGCTTCTTACGTTCTTAAATGCAGTGTTTTGTTGCAGCGGCAGAACAAAAAAAAGAGGAAACTGCACGAATTATGATGTTTTCAGAGCAGACGAGATGAAAAAATAACTGTTATGAAGGACGTTTATCTGCTACTTCTTTGGTCAGACCTCACAATCTCCACAATATTGCAATAAAAATCGCGTTCCAGTGTATTTTAACGAACAAACGAATCCAATTACATATTATTTTGCGTCACGAGTTCAGACCGAAACTACAAAAAACAAACTCACAAATAAAAGTGGCCGACGCAGCTTTGGCCCCGGCCCTAATGCCCCTCTTTAGATGTAAAGCTGAGGGTCCCGGGACGGAGCGGTGGAGGGATTTCGGGGCCCCTTTTCCACATTAGCTCCACAGTTATGGCTCACTTCTGGGACCGGGGCAGTAATTGGTCCGAACTGAACCGCGGGCTGGAAGTGCTTACCCGAGCAGCCGACATTACTCAGGACAAAACAATCGCACGCCGCTAAACTTTGGATTTCTGTTTTTTTTTTTTTACCACAGCTTTGTTTGGAGCAGTCGTTCATGATGGGTCTAAATCAGGATAAAACCTTCTTACTGTAGTGAAAATGTTTCTATTTCGTTTTTAAAGTTCACTATTGCCAACTCTTTTTATCGTTACTCTTATGTAAAAGTAATCAAAACTCATCATCACGACCAAATTTACCCCAAAAATGTATGTTTTAATGTTGAAACAAAAGTATAAATCAATTTGACTTTGAAAAATGTAGATAATTTAGATAGAAAAGCCCAAAAACCACAAATAAATTCCGAATATCTGACTAACAAACCACTCTATAATAACTACGAAGTAATTAGCCTTATTAAAGCATGAAAATAGCTTTAATTTATAATAAAAATAGTATATTAAAAAGGATTTGGGCTTAGTAACTACTTAATTATGGCGTTAGGGAATTTACTTAGCCTCATTCACTATTAGCTCATATTTCTTCAGGCTTTATTAACATTGTGGTTATTATAAACCTGCTGTTACCTCAACCCTCCAGTGGGTGGCAGCAGCTGTCAGTAAAAGGACTAAACCCCAGCGCAGTGTCAAAGCCGAGAAAGGACAAATCTGGATGAAATCACTGCCTTAAATCAACTTCTAATTGACTGTTGGGACCGTTTTTTTAATTCTGTCTTTTGTTTAACCGCTTTGAGAGCCATAAATTCTCCACAATATCTCAGATTTTGCAACGAGTGTCAAGGAGAATTTACATAAAAGCATCTTGCATCGTCTTAAATCTTTAGTTTAGAGAACATAGGTTTGAAGGTGGAGTTTGCACACTTTTTTGTGTCTTAAAAGAAGCTCAAGCTCTTGATATTTCACTGAAAACACTGAGAAAAGCATTGTATCTGCTCTCTTCTCTTTCAAAGTCAATATTTATAATGATTATTTACCTTGCATTGTGATTTATTGCATCTTTTCTTGCTCTGTGAAGCATTTCGAACCACTTTGTGTACAATTCCTGCCTTACAAATACACTCGCCTCGCCTCATGCTTCAAAAATGTACTCATGAAAGGTGCCTTGCCAAACCCCGACGCCACCAAACTGTCAGAAATATCATTCTTGGATGCATACAGCTGCTGTAAGTGAAGCCATTGTCTGGGATCTCCTCAGCATATGAAAGGACAATCACTTTATCTCCCCTCCTCCTGACTCCCAACTGCCCCGGACCCTCTGGCCATCAGGGCTTTTAACTCCTCCCCCCTCCAAACCCTCAGCACAAACGCAAACAAATCAAACGCACCCTGTTGACCGCAGCCTAGTGTTGTCACGATGCTCCATTTCGATACTAAAGCTCTTTTTTACAGACAATAGAATGTATTTTTCGACACAAAATGGTAGTATTTTCTTTGTATTTCCCATGTTTTATACACATTTACACATCTGTATCTATTCCCCCAGTATTAGTTCTAGATCGCGCTAAAAACTGTTCAGGAAAGGTTGAAATATCGTCCCGTTTATGCTTTTTTAAATATCGATACTTGCTCCAAGGAGAATCGAGTTTCAATACTGGTTTTGGTATCGATTGACGTTTGGTTTTCGATACTTTTGGTGCGATACATGACAAAAATAACATATACCACACATATTATGATACAACAGAACGCCCCGGTGTATTAGGTGTATTAGGTGCAGTTGTTAGTATTTCGAAAAAACGTTACGCGAAATCCGTCATTTTATCTACGTTTTAGTGAAGCGAAACAATATTTTTTTCAATCTCGATAACGATATTCCGCCAATATTTTAACAATGCGCCAGGAACGTGTCGAGAATCTGTCTTGGTCGTGGCACAAAACGCAAACGCACCATAAAATCAGCCGGAAAAAGGGCAAAATATCACTACATTTTCGACATTTCTGTCACTTTAAGAGCTCATTTTTTTAACCGTTTTAACGACAGACGACACACAACACGTTCTAATATTTCTAAAACAATTGCGTCATTAAGATTTATTTTTTATATATTTGTGTGGGGGAAACTTGATGTAAAACCCATTCAAATCCAAAGACCTTTGCACATTACAGGCAACGTTTAAGTTACAATCGCAATCCGTACAATATAACAAAGTAAATCTTGGATATTCGCGGTATTATTAGATATTCGCAGTATTGACCGAGACATGAGCTCAGTTTCTGCCCCGTCACATTCAGACTTGGGGTAATTTAACAAAAAAGGCAAGAAAAAAGCAAGAAAAAAGCAAGAAAAAAAGCATTAAAAGCGCCCCTCGTCCCCTCGTCCCCTCGTCCTCTCGTACCCTCGTCCCCTCGTCCCTAATGGCACGACGGGGCAAACCTGCTGGACAGAGGGCCGAGGGGCAGATGATGCCATGATGCATCTTTTCTTCTTTCTCCGAGTTAAAAATTGCGGGGGGGTTGGGGGGGGGGGGGGCAGTCGAATAGCTGGAGGCGATCCTAAACTGGGCCCCCCCCCCTAAACAAAAGCCCCGCCTCTGCCACCACGCCTGTCAGAGGGGCCCTTGACAGACGGTGCGCGGGTTTATGAATGTGGCCGGACGGGATGGTTAGGATAGGGGGGAGGGGAGGGGTGGCTTTTTTGGGTGAGGGAAGTGGGGGGCCCTTTTTCTCTTTTTTTTTCCTTCTCGGCGCGTGGAGGTCAGAGGTCGGGCACATGGTCCGGGCGGCTCCGAGCGCTCCCACCTGCCCCCCGCTGTCACATTAATGCGCGGGGCGGTTATGTAAAGAGAGGGGCCGGTTCACGAAGGGCGCGGGACAAATTATGGACTCGCGTTTGAAATGTAGAAATGTTCCCTGGATTTAAAAAGTACAAATACTTCAAATTAGTTCAAGTACACAGCAAAGTAACTGTTGATTTTGGATTTTGGAAATGGCAATGACCAAAAAAAAGGCAACTGATGCAAGACACTGTCATAATGTAGTACACTATTTCAGTTTAAAATACTCAAATTGAGTTATATAATACAAAATATCAAGTAGAGCTGCAAATAAGGACTTTTTGAATACATTATTGACCAAATGCAGGTTGAAATATGGCGACTGAAGCCGTGTAGATGGAGAATATGTATGAATAAAGTGTAATATTGCTGGAAATTTTCAACAGTTCCTTAGTTTTTGATGTTTTTGCCACTGTCTTTTTATAAAATTGTACTTTTGTAACCATTTTATACAAATACAATGGTGATTTTTTGTTTTTTTTTACAGTCGCCAAACTGAAGCAATTAATTGTCATAACTTAGTACAATATTTCAGTTCAAACAACTTAAATCTGAGGTTACAATATAAAAATACACATTGTATCAATTTTATACCGTATTTTCCAGACTATAAGTTGCACCTTTTTTCAGAGTTTTGGCCGGGGTGCGACTTATACTTATATTTATACTTATACTCTGGAGCGACTTATATGTGATTTTATTTGTTATTTTCACACTTATGTTGCGACTTATGTTTTTTTCTTCTCTATTATGCATTTTTTGGCAATTACCACCACAAAACTGACTCTTTGACCACATTTTGAGATCTTTGAGACAAATAAAATAAAAACGAATAGAATAAACCGAAAATTGCTTTGCCGTTGAACAACGTGTCAAGGCAACACAAAGTGAATTCCTTTAGAGATTATTTTCAAAACAAAATGTGGCTCAATATGACGTAAAAAGATGAAGAGCTCGTTTTTACAAAGCTTTTAGCGCAAAACAAACAAAAATCTGCATTAAAGAGCCACAATTTGCAGAAAAACCCTCGCCCTTCTCGTCTCCAAACCCTCCAACACTCCCGTCTTCTCGTGCGTCGAAAAGCTTGTCGTTTTCCAACACGTTTTCCCGCGTCAGTTTCCTCGACAATTCCCCGACGCCGGCCTCATTATCCCACGTACTGTAGCCCGGCGTTATTATCGGCCGGATACGAGCGCGACAACGTTCCTCAACAAAACAAAACAACTCCTCATTTTCAAATAACGAACACACACAAAAAAACAACGTTGGATTTCTCGCCACGTTTCCACCGGCGCGCGCTTTGATTTTTGTTGTTTCTTTCGGACGCGAAATGCCACTTTTCAAGCTGAACAGGTCGAACACGGGTCTAGTTATGCGCCGTGTATTTTTCTTTTTTGTTTAAACATCTGATTTGAGCGAAAGGGAAAGAGCCGTGAGTGAGGAAGAGAGTGAGAGCGAGGAAAAGCTGGACAGTGGTAGAGCTATTATAATGGGACGTGGTCACACCTGCAGGAGACAGACGCTGCTGCTTTAACGAGGAGAAAAAGCCCTATTTACGCCGTTTACATTCACACGCGCCGCAAATAACGCACGTCGCGCCGCTAAAAGACCGCTCGGGTTTGTTTACATTCACGCTGAAGGTTTGACCGGATAATATACGTGTCAGGTTTATGCTTAAGGGGGTGGACGCTGTAAAAAGTAAGAGTTTTGGAGTCAGGAAGTGTAAAAGACAATAGAACCAGGGGGAAGCAAAGAAGGCGGGTTTATACTGTATTTTCCGG
This sequence comes from Eucyclogobius newberryi, assembly GCF_026437365.1. NCBI lineage: Eukaryota > Metazoa > Chordata > Actinopteri > Gobiiformes > Gobiidae > Eucyclogobius > Eucyclogobius newberryi. The sequence continues at coordinate 28,772,886 of NW_027315790.1, forward strand.
ACTATAAGTCGCACCTTTTTTCATTTTGACCAGGTTGCGACTGTTACCTATATTTATACTTATTTACCTATACTTATACTCCAGAGCGACTTATATGTGATATTATTTGTTATTTTCACACTTGCAACTGCATTTCATACTCCAGTGCGACTTATTTATGTTTTTTTCTTCTCTATTATGCATTTTTTGGCTGGTGCGACTTATACTCCAGTGCGACTTATAGTCCAGAAATTACAGTACTTGCTTTTTTCTGCTGAAACTCTGCATTAATCCACAAATAACGCATCACGGAGCATTTTGTAAGTTATAATTGAATATGCAGGGGCAGACGGAAAAAGAAAATCGTAAAATGTCGTATCTTCTATTTGTCACGAGGGCTCGGCTTCATAAACTTGTTGTATTCATCGTAAAAAAGACGTAAAGAATTATTTATGTCGTTATCGGCCTTTAAACACGCTCTTGTAAGTTTGCGTTGGCCTTCCATGTTTCAGAAGAAGTTAAAATAACGCGTTTATTATAAGCAGGGATTACTTTCCATCTCGTCTGGATTTGGTGTTAGCGCTCCATCTGCTGACGACAAAGGGAATTACACGAAACAAACGCTAGAGCCAAACCCCGACACGCCGTAATCGTTTAGTATTAGTCGCGGCGGACGAGATTCGACGGTGGAAATGCCCGGAACGAGTGTCAGAGCGTCGCATTAGACGTCGCAATTATGAAAAATATAGAAACGGAGTGTTTTCTGAGGCTCAAAGAGAAGAGGACGTACAAAACAAGAGTCGCCGTCGTTCAAAAAGTGTAAAAAAGTGACTGCAGAGAAGTTTGTGATGTCAGAACGAGGTTAAACATTCAACAACTGGTAAAATTGTAATATTCCAGTTTTTCCACATAGACTTCATACAAACCTCAAAGAGTGAGTTACGATTCTTTGTCCGTTGTAATCAGTCGTTTTTAGGCAACTTTTCTACACTTTTCTGCACCTCTAACCCTCTCCCGCACCTTCTTTCGCTCGGTTTCCGCTCATTTATTCCGACGGCGGCTCATTTTTGAACCCGTCCGTCACCTTCGCCTGAACATTCGCCTAATTCACTCTTTCGCACGACGTTTCTTTAAAATGCAGGTCATTTTCACCTTTTGTGTGTTTTTTGTGTGTGTTTTTGGCTGTTAAAAGTTGCTCCGGACACAAACGACCGACTCGAGGTGAAGCGAGTTTAGCTTTGGGCGAATCTCGAAAAAACGCCGGGTCAAAGATGCACAACGTTTCGGACAAATTAGCTCCACAGCGTTGGGTCATTCTCACTAAACTGAACAGCCAGAAGTGATGATTATGAAGTCCATCGCTAGGAATATACAGAATACTGCATCCGCATCGGTCAAAATCTACTTATTTTCAGTAAATGTTGAAGTATTTATTCACAAAGGGCCTTGGTGTGTCACACTTCACCAATAAAAGTCAAAGGTTTCACACCCAAGATGATATTTGGCAGCACCAGATCCAAACTAGCACAATATCAGGCTTAAATTAGAGCTAAACCAGGTCTAAAATCAGACTTAAATTAGAGCTAAACCAGGTCTAAAATGAGACATATCTGGGCATAAAGGAGTTGTAAATACAGATGATTTGTAGATTTGTTTCCAGAAAAACAAATACTCAAATTGATATATAATAAATCATTTTAAATCCACATTTATTCACAAAAGATGATATGGTTTACTTTAAAACGTCAACATTCACAGGCTGAAAATAAATGTCTAAAAAATCTCTCAATATTTTTTGGGAGTATCCCGATAACGATATTCTGATATTAGGTCTTTAAATGTTTTAGTTGAGGTTTAATTATCAGACAAAAGTATTCAAAAGTTTACGACAAAACTCTTTTTTTCCATTCTTATTTTTTATCACCTCTTTTTTTTATTTTTACTAGAAATTGTTTTCTCAATATTCAAATTTTGCATATTTTCCTAAACTACATTCACAATATTATCAAAATATCGATATATTTCCACCTCTAGAAGACGTTCTAATATTTTGCGTATTTGATATTAAAGTGCCCCCTACAGGTCATTGAACTAAAATGCAGTTAAATTAAATTATTTTAATTAACCTAAAAACTATGAAAATATCACAGAAAAGCAAATTTTTAAGTGTATAATTTCACTTCCTGTTTGTAATTGATGACATCACACTAGGAAATTACACTCCAAACACTGGGCAAAATCATCTAATGTCACAATTATTTTATTTTACAAGAAAAAATATATGAGAGCGACTTTATTTGGTTGAATTAATGTTTAGAGAGTCAGAAAAGTTGTTTCTTTGTGTAAATTATACATAAACTGAAACGAGCGTCCCTAGTGTGATGTCACTTCCTGTCATTTTCTCCAGATTTGTCAACCTTTTCTCCACAAATACCCGCTCGATTGGTGTAAAACTACAATTCATACGTACAACAGTTATAAATATAAAAACCTGTCATACGTCACTTTAAGAAAATGTCAAACTCGGACGTTCAAAAACACTTGATGTCCCTTCGTTAAATCCCCTCGTCGTGCGGCAGTGGTCAGCAGCAGCAGCAGCAGCAGCAGCGGCGGTGACGGGACACGGGCCGTCGTCATGGAAACAGAGAGATCACGCGTGTCCCCGAGCACACGTCCGAGGCTGCCGTGTGTGTGTGTGTGTGTGTGTGAGAAGGGTCTGAGGGCATTCATGATTAAGAATAAGCATGTGTTGGTGTTTGCGAGCGCTGGTTCTGGGGTTAAGGCCGCGCCGCGTCGGGGTCAGCGCTCGATCGATGGACGTCGCGCCGTCAGATATCGACGATACTCACGAGTGTTAAGCCGCCCGCGCTCCACATCAGGAACGCCGCCGTCGCCCATCGATCCCGCTTTGTTTAAGCCGCAGAGACGCAGCGTTGTGCGCGGGCGTCGCCGATACGACGAGGGCTGCGGCGATAAACGGTCGCCGCTTTGATCGTATTTTATGCGGTGGTTTTGTTGCGTTGAGCGGTGGACTTTATTTCACCGGGCGCAGCGCTTTGGAAGCTGCTTTGTTTGTAAAGTGTAGAGAATCTAAAGTGAATTATTAAGTCGAATTTTGATAATCTGGACTCTAAAACACATGGGAAGCCTTCGGTTGCCGAAATTTAAACCGTTATTTGGCCGATTATGCATTTAAAAGTCTCAATGCTGTTGCTCAGAGGGTTTGGACAGAGATCAATAAAAAGCCGTATGGACAATATATGACACTGACGTTCCGCTAGATTTCAGAACTCTGTATTTGGGCCTCACGACTCCTGCCATGGATACAATGGTCAGATGTCGCTGGAGCGTCCTCCTGGAGCAGCAAAAAAGAACCTCACAAAAAAAGGGACGACACAAAACGTACCGAAAAATCATGGACTAGACTAACATTATAATGGACATTCGTAATATGGAAAATTACATTCGGACTTAACCTGGAAATTTAACAGATTTGACTAAATGGGAAATTTTTATTTTCGGGTTTTCTTGGCCATGATTTTATTTGTTCAATTATTGGTTGTCTGCTGTTTTTAATATGTTTATTTTTCTTTCTCTCTGGTTGTGGTTCTCTTTCACTGTGTTTATTATGTGTTCTTGAATTTTTTTGTAAAATTTTTGACTTTTTAAAAAAATCATTGTTCATTGTTTTAGGTTGCGCCGAGTCACCAGAGCATGTTCCTATGTTTGTGAATTCTGTTCATTGACGATGGCAATAAACCTTTTCTGATTCGGAATTTACAATGAAAACATTTAAATTGAAAAAAAAGGCTTGATTTTTGTTTAAGTCGTCGAATCAAAAAGCAAAAAAGTAATAAAATAAATGACAATGTGCTGTTTTGTGATCGCTCGACATTCATCGCGGTCGTTCTAAAAAGTGTAAGAACAAGGTCAAAGCTCCAGTTATTAATAAAGAAGAAGATCGGAAATGCAAAAGAATTCACATTGATCTGAGCAACAGCTGCTACACGCACTGTTCATAGTTCTTATTATTACATTTGAAAAGTCATATGTTTCAGGCTAAACTGACCAAAGGTGGACACTGCAGTCGCTCAGTCCCATAAACTACAATCCAATGTCTCCATCTGGATAAACAGAACGTCAAAACGACTTTTTTTAAACAAAGAACAAGTCAGTTTTGTATCGAAAGAAACGTTTCAATCTCAAACTTCAATTCATGAATTCATATTGTCAGAATAAAACAAATTCATGATCTCTTTTTTTTTCTTCCGTGAGTAAAAGGACAGAATGAATCGCTCCCAGACGTGTTTCACTGGTGATCGTGTCGCTCTGAAGTGTCGTGGAGATTCTCCTCTGAGCGTCGCGGGTGAGTTTAGACTCTGTTTGTGTTTGTGGGAACGTTTGATTCGTGGACGGTCGGAGAGAGTTAAGGAGTTACGTAGATGTGGAAGACATGAAAACCTCTATGTCCTGATCACGATATTACCACGATCCATCAGAAATGTGCTGAAATGTACTTTTAAATGTCTTGGCTGAGGTGAAGTAACCACAAAATCTCAGAAATGACACTTTATTTCAAAGAATGAGAGGATAAAATGAATATATTTATGTTTTTGTATATGATCCTGAGGGATATATTCAGACGATATTACGTTACGCCAACAGAAAAGTGCTAAAATGTGCCTTCGAACACAGCCAATAACATAAATGGACCGTTAAATTAACCCAAAAAGTTCAGAAATGTCACTTTATTTCAAAAAAATGAGGGGAAGGGGTGAGCTTTATGGGTATAATGTGAATTTATGTTTTTGTATATGATCCTGAGGAAGATATTCAGACGATATTATGCTACGCCAACAGAAAAGTGCTCAAATGTGCCTTCGAACACAGCCAAAAACATAAATGGACCCTTAAATTAACCACAAAAGTGCAGAATTATCACATTATTTGAGAGAATCCATCCTTTCCCCCACATTTTTAAATAACTTTGCATATGCCCGAAACCACAAACGATATCCTTCACATTTCTCGACGTGCGGATGTGCGCGCGGGGCTTTTTTGCTTTATTTTCTCGTCCAAACGCGTCTCTCGAGTGTTTATTAAAGCGATACTGTACCTCTTTCTCGCTCCACATATTTCTGGACCGATCGATAGCTCTGACTCCCGACAAGACAATAATCGCAGCACCCTCTCGCTCTGCCTTCCCCTTCGCCGTTATTACTGCCCTCCCCACGGAGCTGGCGAGCACAGACACAGAGCCGGGGGAGGGAAGGAGGGAGGGAAGGAGGGAGGAGGAAGGAGACGGCACAAAGGAAAGGAAAGGAGGAGACACCGTCGCTCGTGCATTTAGGTTTCGGGGCTAAAGAGTCCAAAGGGGAAAGACACAAGTCGGACAAAAGGAAATGGACTGATTTGAAGAATTGCCAAACTAATAATACACCGATCTGACGTCGTGCTAGCTTTTTTTCTTTTTTTCTTTTGTAAGAGTTTTCCGAAATTGAGGGGAATTTGGGTTTTGCCGGATCTGAAATTTGTGAAAATATCAGCGCGAATCAAAGCGAAGGGGGGAAATGAAATTGACAGCACGGCGTTCTTGTCAGATTGATTTTTGTGCGAACACGTGTGAAAGGAACACGGGGGAACGGAAGCAGGACGAAAGCAAAAAACGACGGTGTCCGGTTTGTAGTTCGAGATGCGACTGATGGATAATCGTTTGAACAAGTATCGATACTAGAAATGAAAGACAAACGGGAGAAAATGTGACCTTTTCTGACCAGTTTTCAAAATGATCTTGAGCTTCAATTATTTGCTTGTTGATCTTGAAAACTAAGAAAATGTATTGTACACTTTTCAGGCAATTGACCTAATTTAAGTTTATTACAGGGCCACCATTTGGGCCCCCCCAGGCCCCCAACCCACTTTGAACATGCGAAAGGGTTTGATGTCGGTAATACAACCTTAAGGTGACTATTTCTGAGGTAGTTTTTCAAAATATATCAAAGTGTATAAATATAGCATGAATCAAAATTCGAAATGGGGTCTGCAACTACAGTTTATTACGAGGCCCCCTACAGTCCCTGCACCCCCCTGCTCCACCGAGCTCCGCCCCTGCTCCACCGAGCTCCGCCCCTGCTCCAGCATCACCTGAAGCCCTTCTCCTGCTCGTCTCCAGAACAGATCGAGGCTCTGGAAAACGCTTCAAACTATTGGCGCTCTCTGTTGCATTTGAACGAAAACACGATTGACATTTGTAAGAAGTAAAACCACGTCTTATTCCATTCTCTATTCATCACAGTTTCTAACTTAACGCAGGGTCAATTTTCATCAACTAAAGACCATTTTGCTCCTTGCCCACTGCGCCCAGGATCTGTTCAAACTGTGGCTTGTGGAGCTGCCCCTGCGCCTCTCAATCTGAAGCTCCAGCTAGTTTTGAATTGATAAAGAACTAAAGAAAGAAGGCTTACAGTAGGCTCCTTGTTTAATTGGCGCCATGATACGCTAAACCTGCTCGAAATCTCTCTCCAAACGGACAGCAGTCGGAGGGAAGGGATTGTTTCAAAGCGGGAGAAGAGCTGGAGAAGCACGCGGCACACGACAATGGCACGTATTAGGAATCCGGGGAGAGTAATTGGGGAAAAATAACAAGAATGGATAAAAATGACTGGGACGGAGAGCGCGGACAGGCAGAGAGTAAATGAGCAAAGATGAAAAAGTAGCACAAATCTGGTGATAATGGTATTGTGAGGAAGACAGAGGAGGGAAATAAAAAAGAGTGCTGTGTTTTTTTTTTGTGTTTTCCCCTTTTCCTTTTTCCAGGGCAGTGAGAGCAGAGTCCTCAGGAAACGGGAACACAGGAGGAGAGGGACAATTTGGACTTAACAAAGACACACAGGATCACAGAGGCGGTCAGGAAATACAAGTGGAAAGAGAACGGACGCCAAATAACTCTGAAATAAACTGGAAGAGTCTGTGATACTATTGGGCTTTTGAATTCTGAAATGCTCGTGTTTGTTTGTTTGTTTGAGTGGATTTGTGATGTGAATAGTAAGGGACGCTCGAGTAATGATTGTTCTGAGACGGAATATGAGACAGCAGCAATAACTCATTACGTTTATTCACAGACGTTGATCACAATTTTCGATTAGACGCTGTTTTTCCGCCATAAAACGAGTCTTTCAATGTTCATTTCCTGAAGATGAACGAGACAAACTTGGAACTCGTGCCATTTAATACGAATAAGAGTCCAAGTCGTCACTAAACTACGCTCTTTTACGGACAAAGATGAAGATTGGCTGTCGATTTCTTGATTAAAAGTCAAATCTCGAGTCTATTAATTGCAGTTCTCGTTCAGTTGAAGATTTAAGAGTCAGATTTAGAGTTGTGAGTACCTCAGAATGCCATTTTGCTTAAGGTTTCAGTGTGAATATGATATGAATATGACACAAATGTCAAAATCTAAAGAAAAATAAATCAATCTTCAACATTACACGCTACATGTTCAAACGAGAATGAGACAAAGTGTAAAATAGTCAATATCTTTCAGACATATGGTGTCTTTAAAGTTATTTTCTTACACAAATTGATCACACCAACCAATTACAATCAACAAACGTAAATTGTGGTCTATACAGTGTGACAAGAGGTGGGAAATATATCAAAAAATACATATTAGTTAGTAAATTTCGAATTTTTTTTAGGCAAATTAGAGTACTGAGAATATCATCTGTAATTAAAACGATTAAAAATGACCCAAAAAGAGTCAGAAAAGTCTAGTGTCGCCTCCTAAACAAGAAAACAAAGTGATATTTCTTTCCTTTTGATAATGATTTATTTTTATGTGCAAAACTTGAACATTTTGAGCGCTTTTCCGATGCGCTGTGGACATATCGTATGAACATTGCATCAAAATAATGCCAAAAAACAACTGTAATATTCATTTTATGTCAATATTGCTGAGCCCAGACCGTGTCGCTAACAAATAACAAATGCAATCCGAGCATCACGTGCACGCCGCTGTCAGAATCGTCCTCGTCGTCCCTATCTTCCTGTATTTCGATGACAATTTCCAGGTGCGTTTCTGCCGACGTATTGACAGCTATATTAAAGCCCACATAAAAAACCCCATAACCCAGTGTGTAAATCCCTCTTAGTTTGACCAGCGCGTTTATCCCGCCGAGGCTGAGGGGATTTGATAAGTCCAAAGATGGCCGAATTCTCCCCGCCCAAAGAAAATCATATTACCGCTCAATTTGGAGTTATGAGCTTGTCATGTGACCGCCGGGATATTTATGAGTGGATTCGGGCTGGAAAATCCGCCGCGCTCAACGTGGGATGAAAATATAACATGAAAATGCATTAACAGCGGTTGGGAATTTAAAAAAATATAGATAATAATAAAAGAATATGATTGTAACTGAGCAGAAATGTGCAAAAAACGGCAAATTTGAACGTAAAATCAAACACAAAAGTGCAAATGTTTGACTTTCAATCCGTTTTTGTTCAGATTAAACAACAAATGTTCTTAAAGACGATGGAGATGAATCGCTCTATCGTGCCAATGTTTGTACCTAACTGGCTTAAATCTCCTTTTCTAAGTAGAGTTAGTAATAAAACAGTGTCTTAAGTGAATGTCAATCGTTTTTGTTTCCTTATTACACTTTTATTAAGCAGAGCAGTGAAAAGTATTGACATTGATTACGTTCATAGTTATTTCAAATTGTATATTTTTGGGGGAAATGATCAAAATCGACCTCTGGATTGTAATAAAAATGTAACAAGTTTAAAAACAAAACACCAGTTGATCGCTAATAGACAATATGCTTTATTTTCTTTATTATATCTTCAAATTGACAAATGTAGTATTATTTTGTCCACCTCTAATCACTGAGAATTGCGTTTAATTGAGATAATGTCATAAAAATACTGACATTTTCGAGGTGTTTGGACATTTATTCAGCGCGATAATGATACTCGTCAATCACATCAATCATATCGATCATATTCAGCGTTTCTTCACATTCCTTATGAACATTTCCCATAAAAACATGTACTTTTCACATTTTTCCTTTCTGATTTTGCAAAAGTCCATCTAATCGACACGGGAACCGGCTGCCAAAAGGTCCAGGAGCCGGGTTAGTTTTTTTTTCGTGCCGTAAACGTCCCCGTTCCTCGCCGCACGTAAAAAAAAGCAGGTGCGTCGGTCGGCGGCGGCTCCCATCGATCGGCCCTCGACTCAAATTGCCTCCCAATTAAAGCGGTCTCTGATCTGACCCCCGAAACCCCGCCGTCCCGTCTCCTCTCCCCCGCTCTCGTGTCCCCCCCCGCTCTCTTCCCCGACGTCGTCCCTCCCCAAAACATCCATCTCCCTTCTGTGGATGCAGCACCTCGGGGTCCCTTCCCCCCTCTCTCCATTTCCAGCCTATATCCTCTACCTCCCCCCACCTATTTAGACCCCTGCCTGTCTCATCCTACAGCAATGCATTTATTTCCTGCACCCCTCCGGTCCAGCACCTTTTGGAGCACAAGGTTTTGGTTTCTCCTCCCCGTTTTGTACACATCGGTCTCACGTATTCGCCCAAACTGTTGCCTAAATCGCTCGCGTTTCCCGCTTCATTAGCTTGAATTTCTGATCACACATTTGTCTTTTCTCTTCCACGTTTTTCGCGCGATTCAACCCTCGAAGGCGATCGCTCGACTTTGATCCGATGGCGTCAAATTGCAAAGTAATGAGGCCTTGCAGTGTGACAGATGACAACATCACGTCAATTTCAATGATAAAAACAAACTGTACGGAGCAATAAGGCGATATGTGTAACGTAGCTCGGATGCTACTGTCAATATGAAACGAAAAAAATCATTGTTCGATGTTTGTAGGTGGTTCGTGTGTCGCTGTTTCAATCACGACTATTATTACCTCAAATACAAGGACAGTTCAAGGTTGCTTTGCTGCTCCCTTTTCAAATTGCATTCATTCTTAAACATTTCAAAGTGTTTATATATATGAAAAGAATAGGTTAAAAAGAACACAAGTTAATCTTACTTAATATTTTCAAACAGCGATGGTTTTAATAATTGATCAATGGTTAGAGTTCTGTTTATCCAAGCTGCTTTCATGGTGAAATATAGCCGTGATTATCTCATTGTCAAAGTAAAGTAGAGAATATAAGATAAGATAAGAGACACACACACGAAAAAAGGTTTTGGAATAAGCATGTGAGAAACCTTGAGTTCTCAGATCCTAATGTAAATATAAAATGCTCAAAAATACTTAAGTTCGTCGATACTTTTCAATACAAGGACAATTCAATGTTGCTACACCATTTCTATACAAAGTTGACTCATATTTAAATGAAAATCAGAGACCCCCCCTCACATACACAGCACATTTTACCCCCGTCCCGCCTCGGAGCTGCCTCAAAGTGCATCTACGGAAAGAATAGCCGTATAAAATGGTTGAAAGCGGCAGAAATTCTCATAGAAATATGTTTTTTCCCCGACACAACGCAAGGACTCGAACCATTGATTAATTATTAAAACTATTTATCCGGGTGGCTCTCGTTGTGAAATACGGCCTTGGCTACCTCGGTGTCAAAGGTAGAGAATCTAAGGCAAAACACGCGCACAAAAAAGAAAAAGAAGAAGAAGAAGAAGAGGAAGAGGAGGGAGTCGAGAAACCGGTCGTGCAAAGCAGGTGAAAAAACGAGGGGTTAGGAAATTGGTGTGGCTCGTGAGCAAGCTTCCCCCTCCCTCCCTCTCTCAATCGCCCCGTCTTCTCCCCCACCCGTCCCCCACCCGTCCTCCCCCGTCCTCCCCCGTCCTCCCCCCGCCTCAGCTGCCCCGCTCTGCTTTGTATTCTGTGGAGATGACAGGGGGAAAGCTTTATTGCTGTGAGTTGGTATCGATCGGGGCCCGGCGGAGGGGGGAGCAGGACGGCCGAGCGGTGGAGGTACTTTTGCAGTGACCGGTCCCTCCCTCTCTCCCTACCTACCTCCCAGACCCCGAACCGGCTTTTACCGCGGCAACGGCTCACACTTTACGTGGAACACCAGCTCACATTTTACCGCAATTGTTTCCAATAATTACTGCATCGACTTTGACAATTTTAGACGTTTTATCAGCTGTTTGTAATATTTAAACTTGAACACACCAAGAGCTCATTGTAAATATTAGCACGCATTTGCACACACGTCATCATAGTCACACAGAGTTATTTGTACCGTGTATTTATTAAAGTGTTTTTGGTTCACCAGAATATTCATGCTTCAGGTTTAACAAATCAATGGCAGTAAGGGTGGATAATACGGACAAAAATGATAATATTGGTATTTTTTTTACACCCTGATAATGATATTTGGACGATATTATGTCGATCCAACAGAAATGTGTTGAAACATGACTTTAAATGTATTAACTGCGGTTTAATAATGTAAAATGAATCACAGATATGCAGAAATAGCACCTCATACCTTTATTTATTCATTTATATTTGTCTAAGACTGGAAACAAGTTGATGCATTTAAATGATGGGATTCTTATTTTATTTTGGCATTATTCAAGAATACTTACTACTTTTGCTACAAAACCTGCAGATTCACTTCGATAAAGCTGCGTTTACTTAGTCCCAGAACTGAACAATTTCAAATTACAATTTCTCTCGATGACGTTGCGATTTATGATCTAATTGTTGTGTTCACTCAAAGACATTTAAAACATGTCCAGGAGCATCGACATTTCAGAGAAAACTGAAAACCTGCTAAACTAACACAAGAATCACTCGCATTTGCAGCGGTCTAAACTACAGCGTTTGCAAGTTTTATACACAATAAGTCTTAAATAATTGCAGTTATTATGTATCTTGAACACATCCTCTGCTTCCAAACCGTCCAAATGTCGACTTTCAGGTTTAAGTTTGTGTCTGTGTTTTTGCACTAAATGCCCTGCGACCACAAAAGAAATATGATAAAACACACGGTGCAAATGCGGGATCCGATTGCCCCCAAATCCACCGCCTCATTTTGTGCGCCGCGACCTGGACGACCACCGCCGCCTCCATTGCGCCCCTCTTACGGCGCCTCGTCCCGCCGCTGAGCATTTTGGGACAGAAAAGGTGTAAAGGGAGCAGAAGCACTCAGTCCAATCATACAAAATCAGAGACCCTCTCCTCCCTCTTTCGCCCGCCCCCCCCTCTTCGAAAAACACCACAATTTAGGAGCGTCCCACCTCGCGTTGCATCAGGAGTCCCTCATCCCGGAGCGTGACCGGTCTCAGTTCCAGCACGCAGGGGGGATCAGGGCGCTCGGGGCGGATTCCAAATTTAAGGATGAAATTGGGGGAGAGGGTGTTTTTTTTGGGAGGGGGGGGGAGATATCGTCCGTCGTCTGTGGTGGTGGGACAAGGGCGAGAGTCAAGAGTCCAAAGCGGAGACAGAGGAGTGGGGACCAGGCCCGGGACCGGGAATCTGGAATCTGATGGGCAATTTACGCTTGATTTATTGTGTTTATCTTTTTGCATCGTTTGTTGCCTCGTGTTTTTCCTCTTAGGTTTGAATGTTTCTATATTTATTCCATTTCGTCCATCGTCTGATAAAAGGAGACTCTCAAGCAGCTTGATATGTTGTGCTTAAAAATAAAGCTGTAACCCACTTCTATCCAGTCAAAATCAATCACTCTGGGAAGCATCAGGCTCAGTTTGGTCAGTAAAAAAAATACCCTAACATGACATTTTAAATTAAATTGTGTTTATTCCCGGTAAACTGTATTATTAAACTGTATTATTTATTTTATTTATCTATTTATTCATATATTTATTTATGTATTTATCTACATATTTATCTACATATTCATCTATTTATTTATCAATGCATTTATCTATTTATTCATCTATTTATTCATCTATTTATTTATCTATGTATTTATCTACATCTACATATTTATCTACATATTTATCTACATATTTATCCATCTATTTATGTATGTATTTATCTACATATTTATCTACATATTCATCTATTTATTCATCTATTTATTTATCAATTAATTTATCTACATATTTATCTATGTATTTATCTATTTATTCATCATGTATTTATCTATGTCATTTATGTAATTATGTATTTATTATATATTTTTTAATCTATGTATTTATACATTTTTGGAGTATTCAGAATAATCGGTTGGTCAATATATCAGGCTATCATCTTTGCACTTTACTTTTTCATTTTGTCCGACCTGCTGCTTAAAGAAAACTCATCAAGCTTTATTTTGACACTTTGTACAAAGAAGAAACTGCACAAAAACAACACAACACTGGCCTTGAGTTTGTAATAAGGTTACATAAATTGCATGATTTGAGGGAAAATCATCAATATCGGCAGAGCTTATTGGCCACTGGTTGTTCTAGATTCTGACCAATCGGTGTCGGACATGGGAAACAAACAAACAGCAACGAAAGCGTCTGTCAAGTGAAAAGGACAGTATTGACTTTACTATTAGACTTGTGATTTCACACGACTTGAAACAAACAATAATTAGCTTTCATACTCGAGCTGGTTCATTAATCCGCAGTTATAATCCACATACTGTCATTAAAAGGTGTTTAATCTCTCAACAACTACCAAATACTTAGCCTAGATGTGGAAACGAACGACGACAAAATGAGTCGGAACCCAACTTTGCAAATGTATTTCAGATTTATTGTAACACTGCATCTCCTTTACAGATCATCTAAGTTCTAGGGCTGCACAATGTGGGAAAACATACAGCATTTGCGATTAAAGTATTAGATTTGCGATGTGTTTGAAACGTAGGATCCGGGTCAGAGCGCGAGAAACTACTACCAAAAACTATTACTGTATTTTTCACACTTTTTTTCATAGTTTTGGCCGGGGTGCGACTTATATGTGATATTATTCGTTATTTTCACACTGACAACCACAAGAGGGCGCTCTAGGCTCTAAGCGACACAGAAGAAGAATCTGCACTTCCTCTTCTTCCTTAGTTTGCAGAGTTGTTTAGAAGTGACACAGAGGAAGAATATCCCCCAAAAATGCAACTTATACATGTTTTTTTCTTCTCTATTATGCATTTTTTGGTTGGTGCAACTTAAACTCCGGAAAATACGGTACAACAACGACAAATTCCCACAAAAAGACGTCGTTTGTTTGACATTCTATCACGGGAATAACCGCAAACTTCACGATAACCGCGCCAACTCGAGTCGCGATTTCGATCCGTGACACACTTCCGAGCGAAACGTTCCACTTAGTCCGAATGTTCCGAGCTCTTTCGCTTAACAAACTCCATTTTTCCCCAGAAACGGAGCGAAGCGACCGCGGACCCCGGGAGCGAGGAAGTGGGTGAAATGGGTGCTCAAGGCCGCGCCGGCCCAGACCACCCGCCTTCCGCCGAAGCTCTTTTCACTTCAGAGTGGCTGTTATCCATCTATTTTTACACACAACGCACTTATCGGCTCACTCTCGCAAACCAACACACAATTACGGACAATGACGGGGCCACCATTTTGATTTTTGGACCCACGCGCCTCTCGATTCGACCGCGGCGCAGACATATTTTCTGCAACATTAGTTCGGCTTTAAGAAGATCGCCCGATGCAGTACTTTCATTTTCTTTTGTATTTTAAAGGTAATATGAGAGTGGTTTCCAATTTACCCTGCGTTTATTTCTTTAGGACGAGCGCGGACGATAAAAGCCGGCGGGAGAGAATATCAAGGTTAAGTTTGAGGAGATTTTTATTTTGTATATTTTATAAGCATCGGGGGAAAAGCAGCCGCTAAAAGCCAACGTGACCACGAGACGCTTTTCAACATTCAAGTGGACTTCAATCGAGACGTTTTGAGCCTTTAAAACGTTTAAAGTCGAGAGAAACTGTTCAAGCTCAACCTGTTTGAATAAGAAATAATATGAATAATAATAATAATGGCAGATACAATAACACGGAGACAAACGAATGACCTGTAAGTTGTGTTTTCAGTGCATTTATGAGCATGTTACGACATAATTATAGTAATAAACCATCAAAATCTCACATTTTACTTCATAATACATTAATATTACGGTGTATAAAATAATATAACATGATAAAACATATATTGCATGTAAATTAGTATGAATATTAAGTAAGTAAAAACATTGAAATAATAAAAAAACAATTTAAGTATAACAATTATTGCTATAAATATGAATTAAATAACCGTGACTCGCCGATAGGTCATGATGAGCACAATATCGACTTCTTTATCAATAAATGGTCATATTTATGTAGTATTTATTGTGTGTAGATTTTCTTTGCACTTAGATTTGAAAGAAGAAACTATGACTCATTATAGATGTTAATTTAGCCATTTATTTGATGCAGCTCATGTTTGTTTAGGTCTGTTTTTTGTTTATTGCATCAGTGGCACAAGTAAGTTTAATATGATCGTGGAACGTGATATTTCCTAACAAACTATCACACTTCAAAATGTGTTACCGTGACAGCAACAAGTCGACTTACAGAAAACTAGAATCATCCTTGTCGTGTTTTGATTGTCATTAACGGGAATATGATGACTTTAAGACACACATAAGACATGGAATTATTAAATCAAAATGTTAGAAAAGAATAAACTATTAAATAAACTGATTTGCATAAATATTACACGTTATTTGCATATATTCTAGAAGCCTTCACCAGATTTCAGCCTTTATTTGGTCGATAATGTATTTCAAAAGTCGCTACAACAGAAATAATCATTTGACCAGTCGACTTCTAACATAATCATTAGTTGCAGCCCTAATCTTTATTCAGTACGATATATAGTAAGAAAAAAAGTCTAAATAAACCAAAATATGTCTCAAAAACAACTGCAAAATATCAACATAATTTATACTATGAATTGCATGGATGTTGCTTGTCTGACTGTGAAACGCCCGAGTTTAAAATGTTCAAACGCCGTTAATTATGCCGTTTGGAGCACGTTTTCCCTCCTTCTCGACCTCGTTACATAAAAGACTTGAAAAGGTCTGTGGCCGAAGCCGCCGCCGCCGCAGTGGAGTGAAAGTGAACATCTCATTTCTAATATCCTCCGATAGAGATGGAATTAAAGCTTATGACACAAGAGCAAAACAAAAGTCCATTTATTCCCTTTCTCTCTCTCTTTCTCTCACACACACACACACAAACACACAAACACACAACCCTCCACAATTACAGGCCTCGGCAACACGGATAATTGTCGGAAAGACGGGTGTGTGCGCCGGCCGCCGTATAGATCCAGTCCATAGGGGGCTGACCATACAATAACGACCAATTTAATAGAAAAAGCTGTGTGTTTTTTTTCCTCCTCTATTTTTTGTGCATACGGGAGGTGTGCGGCATGCGAGGCGCAACAGGGGAAGCCAGCAGGACGCCATTATTGTGTCCACTATAATATTATGCTTTACACGGGGAGTTATTATTTGCGCTGTAATCACGCCTTTTTTTTTTCTCCTTCTCATTCTGTCAGCGTCGGCTGCGGATGAAAGAAAAAACGCAACAAAACCGGGACAAGACGGTAGGACGGACTCGTGTGTGTGTGTGTGTGTGTGTTTCTTTTTTTACTAAATGGACACAACATAACAGGGAAGGGGAAAGGAAGAAGGCTAGGAGGCTGGCTGGGTGTAGCGAGATGACCTACCGCCATTTCACACCACTGACCAGTACAAATTGGATAAGGGTGCATTCTCTCGGCACCGGCGGCACACAAACACACACACGTACACACACACACGCACACACACACACACACATGTACACGCACTCACGCACACACATGTACACACGCACACAAGCGCACACGGTCAGGCTAACAAACAACAACTGAATCAAAATGGCCGAAATGCCGCGATTAAAGACAGGGCCGGCTGACGGACGGGCGGGAAAGTTACAAGGCGTCGAGGCCAGATAAGGAAACTGAAAAAGCGGCTTGGACACGGTGGGGTTTTTCGAAAAAAATGTGGTGTGGCTGTGACGGCGGGGACGACGAGCCGGTGAGGGTCGAGTTCGCCGACAGAAAACGGTGCAAAAATACCGTTAGAAGATGGAAGATACTGCGGCTGTCGAAGGCTTTGTGTCGGACGATATCGGAAGTAGCGGCGCGACTTTCCAAACGGTGTCGATATTAGGGAGATTGTGTCAAACCGAAAGGATCTGGTGTGATTTGTGTGTGTTTTTTACAGGAAAGAGAGTTAAGCTTGCAGAGTTTCACGTCAATCAGAGCTACAAGGAAAGGAAATATGAAATAAAATTGATAAATTGTTGCAAGGTCAAAACGATGTACTGAACGCAGTCTTTGAATTGTGCCTCTTCCCGTTGTGTATTTAGATGTATTCAACCACTTATGCACTGAAAACATGAGGCCGTTTGGAATATTGTGTGTTTTATTTGCTCATTTTGTGTTTTTTGAAGATGCTAAATTGGATTTATTCTCTCGTGTAATGCATACTTCCTTCTGACTTTTAAATAAAACATAAGAAAACTGTTTACTCATTATTTTCCCTTAAGTTTTGGTTTATAGTTTCAGCTAAAATTAAAATAATGTCGTTGACAATATGAGGTCCGTTCAATTCTTTAAAGCGCCCCCTACAGGTCGGGCGACTCATTGAACTAAAATGCAGTTGAGATCAATATGTTTTAAATTTAGCTAAAAAATTCTAAATATTTTTTGCACAAAACAGCTAATTTTTTAGGTTTTTAATTTTACTTCCTGTTTGTAATTGATGACATCACACTAAGAAATTACCCATCAAACACTGGGCAAAAACTCATCACATTGTCACATTTCTTTTTAAAATTTGACAAATAAAAATATACAAGAGCGACTTTATTTTGTTGAATTGATGTGCGAAAAATGTGAAAAAAGTTGTTTCTTTTGTGTAAATTCTGCATAAACTTTGACTGGAATGAGTGTCCCTGGTGTGATTTTTTTCAACGTTTTCTCCACAAATACTTACTCGATTGGTGTAAAACTATAATTTACATGTACAACAGGTACAAATACATGAAATATAGTCAAAATTAGAAAACCGTGAACACCTGTCATGGGCACTTCAAGTCTATAGAGCTCTAACTGCAATCAGATCAATAAATACACACACATTAATGTACTTTATCATCTTAATTAGCCAAACTAAAGCGTGAACAGAGACATAACAAGGGCGATTCAGGCTTTGTAACTACTTCATTATCTTTATAAGTCTTTGTTCATGTGTCATTAAGGTTATTAAAGGCGCATGAAACGATCGAGCTTCCTCGCGTCCTCGTACACGCAGTACTTTGATCGCGTATAATATCTGCAGGTCACACGCCGTGAAGACGAAGAACAGAGCCGAGACACGTGTCGACCCTTTTCTCTCGCTTTAGTCCGTCCGCTGTCAAACTGGCGGCGGATCTGAAGAAAGGGCTGGAAAGGCGGGATGGCGTTCGCTAAGTGTCGAGGCCAAACGCTTTCAGAGCAAATGAAAAAGGGTTTTAAGGGCCACTATGGACAAAAAAAGGTGTTTAAACGAGGAAAAAGACGAGAGAAGTGCGTGACAAATGTGTAAGAAGCGACGTCTGCAAAGGCATTGGACGTGTCTTTAGGTGGAAATGGTCTTTTCCATTTCACAATCAAACAAAAAGGACTAAACCAAAGGGTTGAGTTCTTACTTAACCCGCTTTGGTTCTGGTTTGACTCGGTTTGGTCCAAGTTAAGTCAATATTTTCACAATACTGACATATCAATACAAAGGAAGAGGCTCAATACCAACTTCGAAACCACAATCGTAATAATAAAATGCTCTCTATTTGGTCCTTTTCAAGACAAAGTATTAGTATTTTCTTGTGTCGTTTTACTCATAAAGCTCAAGAACATTTCAAATTGTTCAGGAAAGACACAGTTGTTTCCGTTTGTTCCTATAGTTTGAATAGTTTCGATACTAGTTTTAGTACCGTATTTTCTGGACTACAAGTCGCACTGGACTATGAGTCGCACCAGCCAAAAAATGCATAACAGAGAAGAAAAAAAAAAACATATATAAGTCGCACTGGAGTATGAAATGCGGTTGTAAGTGCGAAAATAACAAATAATATCACATATAAGTCGCACCATGGCCAAAACCAATGAAAAAAGTACGGTATTTGATTTTTGATACTTTTGACAGCTCCAGTGTGAAAGCAGTTAAAGTAGTAATCCTTTTTGATCAATGTATCTAAAAAGTCACTTGAATCCAGTTGAAATCACTTTGTTGCACAACTCTAAATATGCATAAACATCATAATATCCATGCACGCAAATAACTCAATTAAATCATTGTGAGTTCCTTAAAGCTGAGGTACCAGACTTTTTTTTGCTGTGAATTATAATATTTTTGGTGAGGAAAACACAAAATATACTGTATACGCAGCACTGTGTGAAAAAACTAGACCGCTTTGTACTGTCTGCATCGTATAATAAAGTATTCTATGTCTCGTCAACCAGGAAATAAGAGCTGAAAGCAGCGCTCTGATTGGCTGCACCGATGGCGGTCCGCTCGACTTTCACTTTACCATCGGAAATTACCAGAAAATGAAGGTTGTATGTGGATATTAAGTGGATATTGAGGGTTTTGTGAGAGCCAGAAACTAGTTAGACACATTTAAATGAACACTTCTGGTTTTGCCGTGTGAAAAGTGCAGGCGCCGCACCTTTAACAGAATAATCTTTAATTCATCCATGACGTTTCATAACCTTCGCCTCGCTCCACTCTGACACTTCAGCCGTTTGAAATGACAAGTCGTGTGTCTCTGCCCATTAACACCGTAACCTTGCATACCCTACGTCGCCGCCGCCCCCCCACTCCCGTTTTTAACCCAACACACACACACACACACAAAACGTCTTTCGCGTACGTACAAACGCTCTCCGCCGCCGCCTCGCTCGCTCGCTCTATTCACTTCTATGTAACCGAAGATCGATCGCTCGGGCCTGGGTTTCAAAGCGCAGTTACAATGGGGCGTGCACATGGAGACCCCTGCCATTTCAGTTCATATAGCGCCGTGTAATTACTGTACGTTCTCGCCGCGGCCCCCTATAGAGTCTAATTGTGTGGACACCGCGCTGTTAGGTGCATTGTAGCCGTCTCATGTTTGCTTTGGGTCTGTGTGCTCGAGCTGCTGAGAGCATGGGAGAGTGGGATTATAGATAAATATATATGTGTGTGTGTGTGTGTGTGTGTGTGCGTGTGTTATTGACCTATTCCTTAAATCTGTACAAACAAAAACACAATTGCAGCACAGTCCTTCCGTGATTGACTGCTGGTTTTGGGGAAGAAATATAATAACGTAAAGCAGTGTATGTACTGAAGCGTGTGGAGACAAACATGAACGTGTTGACAACAATAATCAGAAATGTCTGGGCGTGCGTCTTTAAATGTGTTGCAAGACGTTTAATTGGCAGAGAAAACGGCAATGTTAGTCAAGTTAATCACAAAACTGCAATATTACATTATGCCCTCAATTGAAAGACACCAACATTATTATATATATATTTTTTCATTATTATGATTATTTTCATTATTATTATTATTTTCATTATTATTATTATTATTATTATTTAAAATTAATTATCGCCTCTTTTTGTATTATTGTTTTAAACTTTAAATAATTTACTTAATATTCTAATTTAGCAAAACAACATTCAATAAAATACAATATTATCTAAATTTTAATATATTGCCCACATCTAGGTTTTCATTCAATATGGCAGCGGAAGTGGACAATCGCACGCCAAATGTTTAATTTTGCCTAATCTTAACGGGGCTTTAACTGACTTAATTTACAAAATAAAGTTGAAGTAAATTTCAAATATAGTGTAAAAGCAGCTCTTAGGGTCAAAATTAGATCGCCGTGCGCTGCCTGCAACAATTTACAAACCAGGAAGTAACAGTGGTGCAACAATTTACAAACCAGGAAGTAACAGTGGTGCAACACATTCCGAACCAGGAAGTAACAGTGGTGCAACAAATTATGAACCAGGAAGTAACAGTGTTAGCATGTTAGTATTGTTAGCAGTTAGCGCTCTGGCCTCTGAAAGTTGTGAGAAATGCTCATAAACTCATCGCGGGGAATAACTAAGATGTGAATAATTCCTTAGGAACACGAGGAATACGTTTGAACCACTGCAAACCACGTTTTTATACATCAGGTACAGTGCCTTTAAAATATAGACGCTGAAATTAAAATCTAACAAGGAACAAAAGGAAAACTACTTTATAAAAACTGCAAACCGGATCACACTTCATGAACAAAGTAGTCCCTGGTCCAGATTATGTGCCAAAATAGTCACTAGTTAAATTCACTTGTCGCCCAGTTTGAAATCCAACAGAAAAGCATTAATATTTTAAAACAATATTGTCCGTCAATATTTGGCAGAACATTATTAACGTTATGAGAGAAATCTAATATTGATGTTTGTAAAATATGAAGTATTCATTGACTGAGTGTTGGATCTGCGCTGATCCTCAAGGACGAGCGACCAAACATTTGATTTATATTAAAGTTTGTGGTTTCAAGATCATATGTTAATAACTCAATTCTTTAGAGTTTCCCTTTTCAAATACAGAGATCATAACCGCATCATAACATCATATTTACAAGATTATTTGAATAGTTGATAGTAGTGATTATTCAAGTAACAATATCAACTATAAAAGAAGATCTAAAATAATAATTGTTCGGATTTCATAACCAAAACGAGGCCATTTCGAGTTAATCTTTGAACAAAAATGGTAAAACTAGACGCAAACTGCCTTCGTAAGTTACTTCAGTCACATTAAATTCACTTTTCTTTTACCGATATTTCAGAACATTTGATTTCATCGCATTTAAACCGTGTAAATGAACGTGAATCACACATTTCGCGGCCGTTCTCTCTCGTAATACCGTCACGTTTCCTCTCTAAACTGGACTAAAGTCGTTACCGTGACATCCTCGGTGACTTGCTATCAAACATCAAACACCGTACGTCGATAAAGTTGTGAGAAACGGACGCGCGCGGAAACACTCGGCGACCTACGACGCCACGTCCAGTATTTACCGACGCCCGGTGTTGTCCCAAGTCCCGAGTCCATTTTGTGAATCTGAATATCTACTTCCCGCCCGCTGCCGTGTTTGCCCTCGCCGTGTTTGCCCTCGCCGCGCTGCCACGTGCGGCCCAGTGTTTACATGTGTCGACTCGGCCACGCGGGGCGATATCTCACGGTAATCGATGGAACAAGGGAATCCGAAGCCAGGAAGAGGAGGAAGAGGAGGAGGAGGAGGGCGAACAGGGGAGGGGTGGAAAATAAAAAAAGAAAAATCGGTAAGGAAAACAGGTTATCTCCCGTCATTAGCGAAGGGGAGTCCCGTGTGTGGACGGGCGGGGTGGGTGCGCGGGGGGGGAAGACCAAGATTCATTCAGAAAAAAGACCGAAAGAAAAAAAAAAAACAGAAAACAGACAATTATCTATATTGATTAAAGCCAGCCAAGCACTGCCGAGACTGAAAAAACTCCGGGCCGATCAATAGAGAGCTAGGCCGGCGCGCGAGGGAAGAGAAAAGGACTCGCACATGGACGAGACGGCGCCGACGCGGGGGGAAAAAGTGATAAAATGAATTAAAACAAGATGGGACATGAGCGAGGAGGAGATGAAAAGATGACGAGCCAGAAATGTGCGGGTGATTGGCGCGGCGGCGGGAGAGCTTAGAGGAGCTAAAGCCCCGATAGCGCCGGGGAGCTAATGAAAGCGATAGCGAGCGCGTTAGCAGCGGCGCAGAGCGGAGCTACGGAGACGATTCGGGCGGCGCGAGGTCCGGATCCCGTCACGGTCGGCGGGCTCGGGTGTCGCCGGCGGTACGCGGCGTACGTCACCGGGTAAAGTACAAGATGAACCCGCCTGGAATGGCTCGCGCGTTCGGACGGTAATGGATGAAAGTACAAATAAAGTGCCCCCAAATTGACCCATTTTCTACGCGCAGCTTCGAAACGCCAGGCTAAACGACGTCTACTTATTTGTGCGGCGACGTTTAGAAGGAGCAAAATGTCTAATTAAACAGAAGCAACGGTTAAATGATACATAATGGGCCGATAATTACACTTTTTTAGCTTTAAAGCTCCAGCGTGGGCTTATATAGCGAAGCGGGCACTGAACAAAATGCGATCACGCCGCTCCATTAAGGGTTAGTCGTAAAACAGGGACGTAGATGTCCAAAAGTAACGTCTAATTACCGTATTTTCCGGACTATAAGTCGCACCTCTTTTCACAGTTTTGGCCGGTGTGCGAGTTATACTTATATTCATACTTATATACTTATACTCCGGAGCTTGTATCACTTATGTGATATTATTTGTTATTTTCACACTTGCAACTGCATTTCATACTCCAGTGCGAATTATATATTTTTTTTCTTCTCTATCATCATTTTTTTGGCCGGGATGCGACTTATACTTATATTTATACTTATATACTTATACTCCGGAGTGACTTATATGTGATATTATTTGTTATTTTCACACTTGCAACTGCATTTCACACTCCAGTGCGACTTATATATGTTTTTTTCTTCTCTATCATACATTTTTGGGCTGGTGCAACATATACTCCGGTGCCACTTATACTCCGGAAAATACGGTACGTTATTTTTCCCTATCCTACTTTTATTCTGTACGGTATATCGGTCTTCGGCGTGACCTGCTCCGATTCTACATCAGAATGAACGAGTCGATCACTGCTCACTGATAACTGACGCAAATTGTTCATCATAAATAAAAACAAAAACGGTGAATTATAACACGGTAGAAGAAGAAAGTGTTCACGACAACCCAAGGACGGGTGTTTGGTTCTTATACTATGAGTTCTCGGGGGACATGAAAGCGGCGCTCGGGGACTCGCCGCTCCTCTGGGATGTGTGTGTGTGTGTGCGTGTGTGTGTGTGTGTTTGTGTGTGTGTGTAACCCGCGTGCTATGAAACGCCGCAGTGGCCAAAGTGCAGATAAAAGACTGTTCTGATGCAGCCGCTGTACAAAGTGTCCAGGATGTGTCGGGCTCGAGCAGAGGGTTTTATTCCTTCTTCTTTTACCCCCGTGTGGCCGAGGCCGCGCTGGGTTGGCGACACGCATTGTCAGATTGAATAGTCAAAGTAGGCGCTCTTCAGACGGTAATATGACATTCTGCGATCTCCGCTCTGAGACGCCGGCGCTGGATTCAAAGCGGGGGCCATTACGCGAGCCCTGCACAGACGTGACCCTGTGCGCTCGAATAGTGAAAGGTGAGGCTTGTAAAGTGTTATGTAACTGTCATATTTGGACTTATTCACACACTTGTCCCGAAGGTTATGGGTTCGATTGTCGGGGCAAATAATGTCTTTTCTGTGGCGCTGCGGACTGTGCAGACGCGTGTATCGGCCGATGGAATGCGCGCGGTGAATGGAAATGCGCAGTATTCTGTTCAAATCCTCGCTCGCGTCAGTAATTACAGCTTGAATGAAGTGAATAGCGAGCGATCTCGTCACGGGTCCTGAACCCGACGAGAGGACGAGAATGAGAGCGGACGGCGGCGACGAAATGTGAAATTAATGTGAATCATCGTACGCAAATCGAGACGGTTACCGCGACGATCTTGTACATGGAGAGAGAGAAACTCGATTACGGTTGAACTCTGACTAAGGAATGAAGTGAATATTCTGACAGAGCTATTTTATTTTGCAGCAGTTTCAAATACTGTTTATTGTAGACGATATGCTCAATGTTTCAGCTGTTCCTAAACGACACATGTCTATTACAGCTGCTCCTCCCTCTGTCTCTCCTCCTCCCTCTTTCTCTCCTGCTCCTCCCTCTGTCTCTCCTCCTCCCTATGTCTCTCCTCCTCCTCCTCCCTCTGTCTCTCCTCCTCCCTCTTTCTCTCCTGCTCCTCCCTCTGTCTCTCCTCCTCCCTCTTTCTCTCCTGCTCCTCCCTCTGTCTGTCCTCCTCCCTCCGTCTGTCCTCCTCTCTCTCTCTCCTCCTCCTCCTCCTCCCTCTGTCTCTCCTCCTCCTCCCTCCAGCTCTCTCTCCTCCCTCTGTCTCTCCTCCTCCTCCTCTCTCTCTCTTCCTCCTCCTCCCTCTCTCTCCTCCCTCTGTCTCTCCCCCTCCCTCCATCGCTCTTCCTCCCTCTCTCTCCTCCTCCACCCCCTCTCTCTCCTCCATCCATCTCTCCTCCTCCCTCTCTTTCTCCTCCTCTCGCTCTCTCTCTCTCTCTCTCCTCCTCCTCCCTCTCTCTCTCCTCCTCCTCCCTCCTCCTCCTCCCTCCTCTCTCTCTCTCCTCCTCCTCCCTCCTCCTCCTCCCTCCTCTCTCTCTCTCCTCCTCCTCCCTCCGTCTCTCTCCTCCTCCTCCCTCTCTCTCTCCTCCTCTCTCTCTCCTCCTCCTCCCTCCGTCTCTCTCTCCTCCTCCTCCTCTCTCTCCTCCTCCCTCTGTCTGCTGGTGTCGCTCCAAAGCATCAATAAAGCCAGTGAGAGTTGGAGACACATTTAAGGGCCATTTGGGCTCAGACCTACAATCCTGCCCACTGCTCGTACAGCGGAGAACCCCATCACGACGACCCCGAGACGAGAGAAAGGGGAGGAGAGAGGGAGAGAGGAGGGAGGGAGAGGGGGAGACAGAGAGGGAGAGAGGGAGGGAGGAGGAGAGAGGGAGCATAGAGAGGGGAATATTGCAGGGGAAAGAAGACAGCGAGGGAGAGAAAGGGACAAGAGAGCTGATACGGGATGGAGAGAGTAGAGGACATAGGAAAGAAGGAGAGAGCTGTGAGGGAAAGAGAGAGAGGAAGAAAAGTAAGTGAGGGGGAGAGAGAAAGAGAAGAGAGAACTAGAAGAGCAGAGAGAAAGAAGAAAATGTGGAGGAGATAAAATAAGGAGGAAGAGATTTCTGGATGGAGAGAGAAATAGGGAGACATAAAAGAGGGAGAGAGAAAGAAGGAGAAGAAAGTGATGAGGGAGAAATAAAGTAGATGTCAAGTGAGGGAAGAAGGGAAAGTAAAAGAGGGGAAATAGAAAGGAGAGAAGTCAGAGAAAATAATAGAAGAGAGAGTTAAGGAGAAAGAAAGAGGGATGAGAGCGGGGGGAGAGATCAAGACGAGTTGTGAAGGGAGAGGAAAAAGACAAAAAGACTGAGAGGGGAGGAAGAGAGTAGAGGAGAGAAAGAGATAGATTGAGGACAAAGTGATGAGGGAGAGGTATAGAGATTGGGAGCGAGGGAAGGGGAAAGAGAAGGGAAAGAAAATGAGAAAGAACAGGAAATGAAAAAGTAAGAAGAGGCAAAGAAAGAGAAGGAAAGAAAGAAAGTGAGGAGGGAGAGATAACGAGATTAGGAGTGAGGGAAGGAGGGAAGGTGAAAGAGGGGAACGTTTTAAAGGACAGGAGAAACAGAAAAGAGCGAGGACAGGAGTGAAAAAGAGACAAGAGGGGGACGAAGACGAGTTGCGAAGGGAGAGAAAACAAGTGGATGAGAGAGGAGAGGCCCAAAGAGAGGAGGAGAACAAAACAGAAGGATGGAGGGAGGGAGGGATGGAGGGAGGGAGGAGAGTCGAGGCCAATGAGCGGAGAAGAAAATCAGTTTGTGAATGAACTACAGATTACAGGCCTGCGGAGAAGACTTAAGACTCGCTCCAGAAAACGGAGAAAGAGTGAATAACGGTGTTTAGTTGCGACTTCGTGCGGCTGAATGTTCGGACTTCAAAATTTGGCGCACGCGACCGGACTCCATGACGACGACGACGCGCTCTGAACCGCGGACCCGGAGGAGGGAAACTGAAGAGGCAAATCTGCACTTGCTCGCCCAAAACAAACACCTCTGTCATCTCCATAATCCTCCTCTTCGCGCCTTTCTCCAGTCAGTTTGCTCTTCCGCCGGCTCCGACAAACACTTTTTTCAACAAACGTGTTCACCAGTCTTCAAACATCCCAAAACTTTATCGCCAAAACACCCGACACGAGGGGTTTCCCGATGTACGTGTTCGTAGACGGAGACCCAACGCGAGCTCAGACGTTTACGATTCCAAACCTTCTCCCTCGCCGCCGTAAGACTCCGTCACAAATACTTAGGCGTTTCATCCACTTGGTCGCCGCGGCGCCGGGGATGCTTTCCACCTCGGGCCGCGGCGGGGGGTTCGAGGCTCTCATACATAAACATCTCCAAATCAACGCGCCTCCGCCAGCCGGGCCTTTGACTCCGACGGCCCAGATGTGAGCGAACATCTGGGGGGGAAACGTCGTCGAAATGTGACAAATCAATGCGCGGGGAACGGGCCCCGTGTTCCTACGAGATGCACCGCGGAATATCATCCAACGCCGGCGCTAAATGAATTGCGTTGTTGCTAGCACATGCTTTTATGCTTTTGCTACGGGCTCCACTGTTAGCGCATGTAAATAAGTGCATTTATGGAGGCGTGCCACTGTATTTGTTATATTTCGGAGCAGGGTAGGTTACGTTCGTGCTACGTTCGTGCTATTATTGCTAAAGGCAGGAGTATTGTTGGTGGCAAATAAAGTACAAGAGTCGTAGAAGTCGTAGTTACGCCTGTACGTGACAAAAATAACAACATATGAGGGCTCAATATTTACAGTAGGTGCACTTGATTTTACTTGTCGGAGATCTGAGTTGTGGAGAGTCGACATAAGTAACTTCAATCACTCTGTTTCATTGTGCTTTATACTTCTCATGTTTGTTTTATTTAGATTGAGTATTTTCTGGGATTATCTTGCTTTAGATTTATCGTCAGTGGCACAATATGATAATTTATTGTGACATTTATCGTAACGTCAATACATCACGCTTCAGAATGAGTTATCGTGACAGGCGCAGGTGAAGTAGAAGAGATTAGACACAGAAGTACTAAAGTCACTTAGAGTAGCAGTAATACACCTTGTGGTAGTACATTTGTGGTATTTTCGACTCTCCCAGTCTTCTTTTCACTAGAAAAACACTTACCGTATTTTCCGGACTATAAGTCGCACCTTTTTTCATAGTTTTGGCCAGGGTGCGACTTATACTTATATTTATACTTATATACTTATACTCCGGAGTGACTTCTGTGATATTATTTGTTATTTTCACACTTGCAACTGCATTTCATACTCGAGTGCAACTTATATATGTTTTTTTCTTCTCTATTATGCATTTTTTGGCTGGTGCGACTTATACTCCGGAAAATACGGTAAAATACCTTGTACAGAAAAGTATAAGCTGCACAAAGGATGTTTTAATAAAAGGCCTTCATTATAACTTATCTTATAACTAGATATTGAATATTGTTTGCCAACTCAACTACAAACATATTAATTTTTGTTCCTCATCTAATTTAAAGATTAATTTAGCAATATAAGGAAAACAAAGTGGCATTTTTTATTACAAGGGACCCTGTATACTGTTTATTTTAATATTACTTATTTACTTTTCACAGTATTTCTCTGGGTAAAACTAGGATGAGATGTGGCACAAAACATAATAATAGTTGCATTTGTTGTTAAGAAAAACAAATGTATTACAATTATGGATGGTTTTATGCTTCCTATATGTAAGAAATTGTACTTGCAAAAACGTTACAACCCTTTTTATATTAAACACAGCTCCTCATCCTATTCTTCATAAACCTTTTTTTCTGCATAAAACATTAAATAAATGTGTGTGCATTGTCTGTATTCCATCTCATTTCCTTTTAAAACACTGAAATACATTGCATAAGTGTTTTCTGCAAATTTCGCCTCAACGTTCCATTGATTTACGAGCCCCAATATCCATAACTCCAGTCAAAGTTTTGAAAAAGTGCAGCCCTTAATACCTCCCCGGCGCTTTCACCTTATGCAAAACCGCTATTACCGCATACAATTTTCATCGCATTGAGCAAAAAGATTAAATATTGTGATATAGTGCCGTGAGGACGCCTCGGTAAATAGCCCGACTTGGAAATTGCGTCTGACAAACGCTTGATAAATGACAGAATTTAATAAAACGTAGTGTGGCAGGCGCAGATGAAATTTGGGATGCATATGTATGTTAAAATGTGTTTCTCCGCGGGGAGGGGGAGGGGCGACAGTGAAGGAGGTGCATATTGACCCCAGTTATAAGTATGTGATTGGAAAGAGAAAAAAGAAGAAGAAGAAGAAGAAGAGGGGGGGTTAGACGGATCGCGCTTATGAAAAATAAATTTCAAAAAGCCAGCATTACCTCTTGGCCAGGCCCGCGCTGAAGCCTTTGCATTTCAATGTGAGGTGCAGTGTCCATTATTTATGATGCTTTACACCTCAAACCCACGGACAGCCTCGGCTCATCCCCATAGAAACCAGCTCTGGGTCTGCACCGGAGGAGGAAGAACGAGGAGGAGGAGGAGGAAGGAGGAAGGAGGAAGAAGGAGGAAGAAGGAGGAGGAGGCTGTAGAAGAAGGAAGAAGAAGGAAAAATAAGGAAGAAGAAGAAGGAAGAAGAAGGAATAAGGAGGAAGAAGGAGGAAGAAGGAGGAAGAAGAAAGAAGAAGGAGGAGGAGGAAGGAGGAGGAAGAAGAAGGAAGAAGAAGAAGGAAAAAGAAGGAAGAAGAAGAAGGAATAAGGAGGTAGAAGCAGCAAGAAGAAGGAAGAAGAAGGAAAGGAGGAAGGAGGAGGAAGAAGAAAAAGGAAGCAGAAGGAGGAAGGAGGAAGGAGGAAGGAGGAAGAAGAAGGAAGAAGGAGGAAGAAGAAGGAAGAAGAAGGAAGAAGAAGAAAGAAGGAGGAAGAAGAAGGAAGAAGAAGGAAGAAGAAGGAAGAAGAAGAGGAGAGACGAGCGATGTGGGGACGGGGGGGAATTTAGGACTAACAAGCCAGATTATACTGGATGTGTGAAGGAACGGAGCAAAGGTTTCTCATATATATATATATATATATATATATATATATATATATATATATATATATATATATATATAAAACACTGCCATAAAGACATGTTTTGATGACAAAGACAGTGGTATTGTGCAAATCAAAATGTAGAAAAAGAGTGACAGGTGGATCTTGCCAATGACGTGTGGACTTTCAGAGGAAGAATAAAGGAACTATATTTACAAGAATCAATAAAACATTGTATTTTATTTTGGCATATTGCCCTCTTACTTTTCAGCAATATGAAAAATAAACTATAAACTACAATATAATGTATAGAAATGGTTCCTTGTGATTTCTTTGTAGTAGTAATAGTAGCACTGGTATTTGGGAGTCGCAGTAAACAGATATTTCAACGCCAACATTTAAAAAGGTGTAGAATATTCATATTATTCCTTCATTTATGCCATTTTATGCCACCGCTTTGAAGGGAACTACACGTAAAATATCGTGCAAATAAAAGTAGAAGTGTTATGTATTTGAGGTAGTAATGGTAGACATTTCTGTTGAAGTATTTGTATGAGTAATAGCAGTATATATCGCAGTATTGTTGCGCGCTCGCTCCATCTCTAACAAAAAGAAACTTAGAGTGTAACCTAATCAATAAAACATAGTCTCCCTTCATGCTGAATGCTGCTGCTGCTCTCGTGACAGGCTGAGGTAACGTTTTGACACGATTTGGCCCCATAAAATGCAATACATTCAAAAATATACACAATGTATGATAAGCAATTCAGCAGGACTATTTTATCTATACATTTCGGGGAGAAAATTGGCAAACATATAGAAATCCCGCGCGCACATAACGCTTTCGGTGTTCTGGACGCCGCGTGGGTGCAACATTTTCAGCTACAAATGATGCATAAACCCGCGCGTCTATTAACTTTACGCTTTGTTTATCATTGTACGGTTTATGATCCGTGCAGAGAGCGACGACGGACGTTTCCTCCTCTACGGACGAGTCGTTTGTGCCGTTTGCCCAGTGCGTGGTCGATAAGCGAAATAACCAAAACGTGTGTTGGTAAAAGGCACTATTTCAACGGCCGATATTACCTCGTTTAGCACAAAAGACGACCTTATGCGTTCTTATCCGGCGCGAGCACACTGTGGGCATTGTGAGGCGTAAAAACCCCCGAGGATCATTTCACTGCGTTTACAGCCTTTGGTGCTAAGCTGCTTCCCCCAAACACAAGTGCAGCGGCATAAAAGCTGCACGTATGAAACCGGAGTGCGATAGTGTAATAAGGGAACGATATGGGATTGTTTTTCTTACTTATGAGCGTTACAAATGTGATTAAAAATGTGGAGGGTTTGCAGAAAGGGCACGTTTTAGCGTTAGCATGAGGTCTGTGCGGCTTAGAGTCCAAACGACACATTAGACAAAGAGAAAATGATTATATTTAAGACTTTACCAAACATTTTGACACATTAGACCGCGCTTTTCAGTAAAACAAAACAGAATATGATTATATTTAAGATTTTACCAAACATTTTGTCTGTTTTTCTCCAATTTGGCCATGTTGGTGACGTTTATAATGCTACTTCCTGGTTGGTCATGGCCAGCAAATACGACATAGCAACTGTTAAGTAGCAACCAGACTGTTAACAAGGGATAAAGTCCATTTACATCATACAATTGCTATGATTGGATAAATAATTACACCAGAAAACGTGTTTATTTTGTGAAATTATTGTTAAAACTGTCATAAAAAGGCCAAGTTTGTCTAGTTTTTGATGACATACTGTAGGTGGTGATGTTCTGTTGTCAAACTCAGCTCTACTTCCTGTCATTTTAAACTCTTAATTGTCATATTTTCTTCCAGCAGAAGAATTCCAGCAAACAACATCATAATTAGAACAACACAAGCTGAAAAACATTCCTCGCATCTTAATAATTCACTGAAGAGTTTTAATGCTTAGTGAAAACTTTGTGTACCTTTAAAACGACTTAAATCATTATTTGTAAGTGTACGGTTAATATTGTTTATTTTTTTAATATTATGTCACGAGACTTTGCCAACAAACATTCATTGATGTTGTAAGCTAACCGTTAGCAGCCGCAGCTAGCATACTCATGTATTTCCGTCTGTAAAAGCTTAGCTAACATTCGATTGCTTGGTTAAAGTACATAAGGGGCTTCGTGTGTGTTTCTATAATCCAAATCTCAAAATAATGAAACACTATAAAAGCTACAGAAAGGGTTTTTAGCAGCTAGCATGCTAACGCAATCCAATCCAAGCATATAGCATGATTTTCTTGTTTGCGACCGTTAAAAATGCTTAATAATTGATGTTAAAAGCATACAGCAGTCTTATTTTGACCCTTAAAGCTGCTTTATACATCTGTACTTGACTTTACATGAAAACAAATTGGATACAGTTTCTTTAACCAACACAAAAAACACGTTCGTAGTGGTTTAAACAACAAAGATTGGCTGGTTTGACACATAATACGATCCCGGAATCCACATAATATTTAGCTATTCGATAATCTGCCATTTTGTCATCGCCTCCGTTCAAATTTCGATTCGCCGAGCTCAAGTTCAAATCCAAACAAGCCGACGCCCCTACCGCCTCGTTTTCGTCCGCGCGTTAAAAAACAAACTAATGTAATAAGCCGCGGGAGACGGCGGGAGATTTATGGCTCTGGAGGCCGCGCGAGAATCTCCATTTCCCGAATTAGAGGTGCGCTGACCCCGGCCCGGCGAGGAACAATAGTCGGCATGTAGCGCTGGGACATCTGCCAGGCATTAGTCAAACGCTGGCTAAACGACGGAGCTGCTGCGGGACGAGCTACTTTTGTGTGTGGGGAGGGGGGGTGGGCAGTTGTAAATTATAACGCCGTCAATGTATATGTAAGTGCGCGCGTGTGGAAATGACGTGTGTGTGTGTGTGTGTGTGTGTGTGTGTGTGTGTGTGGGGGGGGGGGGGGGGGGGTTATTTGTCCATCTATCCATCTGCGAGTTTGGCCGGACCCTCGGACAAAGGCGCTGCTCCCGGTTTAGACTTAATGAACCCTGCCTTCCCCCCCAAAGTCACCGCTGAACCCCGCTGTCCCATCCCCCCTCAGCTCTACCTCGGCTCATATTAAACACAACACTTTATATTTGGCCCCCGTAACCCCCCTCCCCCCCCCCCCGTTCTGTGGTCGGAATTAGCTCATTGGTCAAGCAACGTGAAGGCCACGGTCAGAGCTTTAACGCAAGGAGCAAAAGTGCATCTTAATGTGTTATAAAGAATATGTATTGTATGTTTTTTTTGCACTAGTTTGCACTAGAACAGTTTAAGTAACATCTATGACTCAATATAAATAGGAACAAACAACTAACTGCTTCATTCTGATATTTATTGGTTGCTGCTCATGTGTTTTTAAGAATATAGTACATTTAAAATACATTACGCCACTGACACAAACACTAAAGCTGGAAAAGTAGTTACCAAAAAGAGTTAAAATATAAAGAATGGCAAAAAAACAATGCAAAACAAAATTGTCACATGAG
The DNA here is from genome assembly GCF_026437365.1 of Eucyclogobius newberryi. NCBI lineage: Eukaryota > Metazoa > Chordata > Actinopteri > Gobiiformes > Gobiidae > Eucyclogobius > Eucyclogobius newberryi. The sequence continues at coordinate 28,806,272 of NW_027315790.1, forward strand.
ACAGTATCCAATAAAATCAATTAATCATTTTGGTTTTGTGTAGTTTGTAAGCTAAAAAGTGAATATCTTTTTTAAGATTAATTATCTTAAAAAAATGGACACTGGTCAGATTTTCAAAGTAAAAAATCTTTAATAAATAAATAAAATTAGCCACAAACAATCAGAAATATCACATTGTTTGATTGTCTAATTTGAGTTTTTTTAAAAATATGGTTTTATTGTAGACGATATTCTCAATATTGTAATTTTGAATATTTCCTAAACAATCCCTCTTATTGATTCTGTCGCTAAAACATCTGGATAATTGGTGAAAATTGATGTCCCTCGCCAATCAATATGAAAATTTTAAAAGCTAAACATTAAAATACCCAAAGTTTAAATAATAAAACATATTTATATCATGGAAGTCAAATAAAATCGCCAAAATTCATCGTAAAAATCTAACAAAACCTAAAATAAAACAGATTTCCCCCGAAACCAGTTGTGTCACTGCTAATATTGCCACCACCCTTTCCTCCCCCTTATCGCCCGCCCTCCCCCAACCCCCGGACCCCTTTCTCGGACGCCCCCCCGCCCCGAAAGCCCCCGCGCCGTCCAGGAACTGCTGTTGTCCACATCGCACCTCATCCATAGTAGACAGTATTGATTTTCAGCTCGGAAAATAAAAAAGGCCATGAATTTTAATGCCCCTCTGTCTGTCTGTCCATCTATAGCCCGCCACCGTCGGCGCGGCGACTGCTGGCTGCCCCCTTATTCTTCTTCTGAGGCGTCCGTCCGTCCTTCCTTCCCCCCTTTTTTACCTCCTTTGACCAATCCGCTCCGTCTCGACTTTAGAGTTTCCATCTCTCAAGTCGTTTTTGTTGCGATTCCTTCTGTTTCTGTGTCCTGAGGGGAGGAGAGATGAGAGGGCTCGGTGCGCGGGGGCAGGTGCTGGTCATCGTACCCTTTCCTGAGCGAATTCAGTGGAAGCCTCGTTAAATAATCTGAGCGGGTTTGTGAGGGAATATCAATATGTCCGGGCGCATTTTAAAGTGTTGTCCACGGTTTCTGACGGGAGCTGCGGATCGGACCGCGACGGAACAGAAACGCATTCAATCGCAATTATTCAGGTTCAAAAAGAACGTTTGGAAAGGAAAGCTAAGCTGTTTTTGAGACTAAAGGGCTGCGACTAACAATTATTTTGCTTATCAATGACTCTAGGAAATATTCTTTCAATTAATCTACTGTATTTTCTGGCGTAAAAGTCGCACCATCCAAAAAAAGCATAATAGAGAAGAAAAAAACACATATAAGTCATAGTATAAGTTGACATCCTTTGAAGAAAATGTGATAAAATCCAAGACCAAGAACAGACATTTAATCTTGAAATTCAATTTAAAATAATAACAGATGAGAGAACATGGTGAATAGGTGTACGTATGCTAACGCTAACACCTTCAGCTACATGACGTATGCTAACGCTAACACCTTCAGCTACATGAGGCACAGACAGAACTGTGGTAAGTGTCTGGTATGTTAACGTAACATATGAACAGTTATTCAGATAACTATAGCATAAAGAACATGCTAACAAGTTTACCAAAGCATCAGTTTTACCCCAAATCACTAAATCCACTGAATTCTTCTTCCTCTGTGTCAACAACTCCACAAACTCCAGAGGTAGAGGACTGTGTTAATAATATCACATATAAGTCGCTCTGGAGTATAAGTCGCACCCCGGTCAAACTATGAAAAAAGGTGCGATTTTTAATCAGGAAAATACAGTAAATGTTTCGATTCCAAAAGACCAGAGACTATTTTCACCAGATTTGTACTAAACTGGACCCGGGTGAAGCTAAATTAATGCCACCGACGACAATCTTATGGAAACTATTACAGAGAAAATGGCATAACATGTTTCCTGTGTTATTTTTAAGTCATTAGTGCTCTGTCTGAGTCACCAAACCGCTTCTGATGAAGTTTTGGAGTTTGTTTATGGCCCAGAAAAAGATTATTTGATGACCAAATTAGCTCAGATTTGAATTGTTTTTCTATTTGACTTTATATTATGCTGTTTGATCATTGTTCATTGTTTTATGTCGCACCGAATCACCAAAGCAAGTTCTTATGTTTGTGAATCATTTGGCATCAATGGCAATAAACCTTTTTTCCGTTTCTGATTCTGTATCAATAATCGTTTCGATGCGATTAATCGATTCACTTCCAGCCCTAGTTTACGCCTCAAACATCTCTGCGATTCCTGGCGTAGTTTAGCCAGTCATTGTTCAGACTTCTTTAAAACGTTAGTGCCACGTTTGAAAAAAGAAAAAAGAAAAAACACTTTGAAATGAATCTAGATTTGAAAAACAATTCAAATCAAAATGCAGTCGCAAAGTTTGTCGGAGATTTCCCTTCAAAACAACTGTTCAGCCCCTGATTCTGGCAATAATTTACAATGCGGTCAAATCGACTGTAACATATTATCCATTGAAGTGATTTATTTGACCACAAAGACGCTCTAAAACAGACTTCATATCCCGAGTGGCCTTTAGGAGCAGTCTTTAGATGTTAATAATAAGATTTCAGATGTCCACATTAAAAATACATGGACCACCTCAGTCTGGGCTGTAAACGTTGACGTGTTTGCCATGATTTAAGAGCTTTATTTTGAAAAGCCGGGTTTGGCATTTGCCCATTTGCAGAATATTCTGCTCGGGAGAAATGTGCTTGAAATATACATAGAAGAGTGATAATAAAATATGTTTTGTTGGCAAGAAAATAGAAGTTTCCAGCTCATTTTTTTTGCACGGTAAGAGTAAAATATCAGACCGTTTATTTTTTCTGTCATTTTCTGTAGTTTTAATCCATAACTTGTGCAAATTTTGTCTATTGAGTACATAGTTTGTAGCGAAAAGTGTTACAAAAGAGCGGATTTCAAATAAAAACTATGTCAAATAAGAGAATATGGTGATAATTCTAACCTTTTTGAGACACATTTTACAGACATTTCACAGTTATCTGATAAATAAACCTCATTTAATACATTTAAAGACTCGTTTTACCCACATTTCAACAGGATTGACATGATACGAACAACAATATCCCACGGCACGAGTAAAATATCAGATCGTTTTTTTCCCATGTCATTTTCTGTAATTGTGCCAAGTTTTAATTCATAACATGTGCAAATTTTGACTATTAAGTACATAGTTTGGCGCGAAAAATGTTACAAAAGAGCGGATTTCAAGTAAAAACGATGTCAAATAAGAGAATATGGTGATAATTCTACACTTTGGGAGATACATTTTACAGTTATCGGATAAATAAACCTCATTTAACACGTTTAAAGACACGTTTTGCCCACATTTCAACAGGATTGACATGATACGAACAACAATATCCATCTATTTAACATGTTTTAGAAGCAAACGGACGCACAACCAGCCTTTCATTTAATCACCGACTTAAACTAAACCTAAAACTAAGCTTGAGTTACTGCTTCAAGACTCGTTTCTTCCTTGACAACAGCCTCCACAGCAGCAGCAGCAGCAGCAGCATGTCCCAGCAGGGCTCCCGTAGCTATTCCCACATTTCAAAAAGTCGCAGCGAGAGGGTGCGAGTTTGCTACATGCCACCCAAAAACCTACAAATCCCACCTTTAAATAAACACGGCCGACTCCAGCGGCGCGCGGAACTGTCACACATTTGATTTGGGGGAAAACCGCTTCCTGCCAAACGAAATTCAATAGGAAAGAAAATAAACCCTGCAATAGTATTTACCGCGGAGGTATTTTTCCATTTTGCGCATATTCAACCGATTGATCTTCGCCGGTTTTGTGTCACGTCGAGGTGAAAGGGTGGAGACTCCGGACCACTTTAACGAGCGGGAAACGTAGCGATTTGAGCACTCAGAAAAAAACGTCAAAGGAGAAGAAAAAAAAACGGCAATCGGCGTCAATGTCGGCGATGGGCGCGCGCCATTTGTGGCCGGGGTTTGGAGGCGGTAATGCCGGGGTCCGACTTTCAGAGCGTCCGTACAAAACCGGCGGCTGAAATAACAGTGTTTGATATAATAAATGACTGGAGTGGCGGGTGTGGGTCGCCGTGGACAGCCGAATGCACTCAATGTCAATCTTTATCACGCAATCTTTAACAAACTTTCAGCGCCAAAGTAGAAGGTAAAAAGAAGGTTTCGCTACGATTAGGGTTTACGCGGGATGAAATGCTACTGACTCGTGAAAATGTGTCTGTGGATTAAGTGTTATATTTTAACCCGACGCTACACATTTGCGTTTAACGTAGTAATAATTCAGCCGAAGTAATGACTATTATGGACGTATCGTAGTTTTTGGGGCTCAATATTTATGGTGCGTGTGAATCCTAGTCTTACTTTTTGCATTATATTAACACTTGAGCTGTAGAAGTTTGAATAATTAACATCTATGACTTCTTTATGCCACGAAATAACTACTTTAGTGTTCTTTTCTCTTATTTACTGTCACTTATTCATGTTTTTAAGCACAACTTTGGGGTTATTGTGTTCAGCGACGCAAATACTTTGAATATTATTGTTTAGAGGGGTATTTTCTGTCATAATAATACTGTATAGCCCTTCAAAATGTGTTATCGTGACAGGCCTGCTCGTAGTAAAAGTAGTATAGTTGTAGTATCTGTAGTTGAAAAGTGGTTGAAAATGTGTCGTAGTAGCAGCATGAGTAATAGTAGTAGTAATATTAGTTAAAAATGTAAAAATACCTAAATACCTAAAACAGAATTAGAATATTCCATAAACTTTTAAGGGCACAGGAAGTATCTCTTGTCCTGTCACAATAACATTTTGAATATGCAATAACGTATGAATAAATATCAATAAAGACTGACGCTACTAAACGTCAACGTGAACAATATTATTAAAAATTACGAGTTGCAAAAAATAAAGGCAAAAAGAACACTAAAGCAGATATTTTTTTCTTATTTTTTGACTTTCAACAGCTTAACAGCGAATAAAAAAACTTCAAAAAGTCAATAGTCGAATCACCGCGACCGTATCGTCTCATTAAGCGCCGCGTTAGAATTACAAGATAGCAAACGTCGCCTTTTCTTTCGCAAAGATTGCCTCGATTCCAGACGTGCTTTCGTTCCCGCGCCGCACCACACGACCGCGCGGCGCCCGGCTTCGGTTTGGCACAGTTTGGGGACCGATGCGAGGTCAGAGCAGCGTCCAACGGCGGCGGCGCCACCGTGCCCGGCGTCTCCGTCGTCTCCGTCGCCGCTCAATCGGGGGGAAAGGCTTTCAGCGACCGGCGCGTGCCCATTATCCGCAAGAATGCCACGAGCGTAAACACGGGGTGAAAAGTCAGATGCCGGAAAAAATTGGTTCTCTACTTAACGCATCCTTGGACGCTTTGGCATTGTCTTGGAGGAATGCTAAGCGACGGCGTTCGGCGACTAACAAAAACGCTAAACATAATTGTATGCTTTTGCGGACAATAACCGGTGGAGAATGCACTCATGTTTGTGTTATTTGTTAATCCTTCTCGCTGTGTACTCGGGCGGGGGGGGGGCTAAAAGGGAGAAAAGGTACTATTCGAGCGCAGGTATTGTCCATCAACTCATTGTGGTTTGAAGGACGGCGAGTAATAGGGCGATTTTCTATTAAAAAGTAAAGTGAAATTAACTTGACTTCGCGCCAAAAGGGAGATTCGGCGCCGCAACAATGTAGTCGTTCACCTTTTGTCGCGGCAATAGAAAAAAAAAAAAAAAAGGACGTAAAATGACATTAATTTTCAGGTTTTATAATGGCGATTTGACCTCTGACCGAGCGAAACCGGCGTTTTTTTTAAAGAATGTGTTGTTTTGGTTCAGGCGCCGCTTACGTTCATCAAGACAATGCCTTTGGAAACGCTGTAGTAGAAGTACAAGAAGCAGCTGTAGTCGTAGTAGTAGTAGTGAGAGCAGTTGTAGTAGTAAAAGTCGACTGTAAAAATGTATTGTGTGTCGTATTTTGATGATAATAATCGTTTTCTGGACCTTTTTCTAAACGAACAGGGGCATTAATACATCAAAATGTCAAAAAAATAGTCAAATATTTCGGATTTTTATAGATAATACACTTTTTGTGAATGTTCTCTGCATCTGGAAGTCTTCAGTCACCGTATTTCAACATTTATTTGGTTTGATGTTGTATTTAAAACGTCTCAGTGTAAAAAATAAATAATTGCTGGACTTTTTTGGACAAATTTAACAACCAAATGAATCATCAGTTATTAGTAGCAGCCTAAGTAGTAGTAGTATTGATAGTATAGTTGTAGTATTTGCTTGACTAGTGGTAGAAAATTAAAAGTAGCATCAATAGTGGTAGTCATAGTAATAGCAATAAAAACTATAAAAGGCCAAGGGCTGTAAACCTGTTGTTTAGTCGATTATTCTGTCAAATAATGATTATTTTGAGGATTTTTAAGGGTTTGCATTAAACGAGGAAACGTGTAGCGAGTTATGTGAAGACTTAAGGCTGTGAATAACGATAAATACAGTATTTACTTGTAGTTTTCTGCATTAAATATCTCGAATTGTGTGATTTCCTGTGGTCTCGTTTGTGCGTTTTGTGTACAAATATAGATACAGAGTCAAATCACAGATACTTTTACCCTTTTGGTCGACGCACAGAGCATGTTTTAGTCGACCGCGAGTTTCTAAAGCCCTTAAAAAAGTCATTAATTCCAAGGCTTTTGATGCTAAAAGTGCAATCGGACCTCTGACCCCCAAAACCATCATTTTGGGGGCGACGTCCGTTGTTTGGGGTAAAGGAGCCGCCCCAGATTCAGTTAAGGTCTCGCGGTCAAACTCAATGTCAAGTCCGCCGTCTGCGCGTCCGTCTGGCCGACTGACCCACGGCCCCGCCCACTCCGACCTTCCCCGTGACCCCCAGGACCGTTCCCCGGGACCACCACCCCCCCGCCCCCCCGGAACGGCAGCGGGGAGGAGCCGAAGAGGACTGCGTGAAATGACCGGTCGCGCCACCTGCAACTGTCCGAGGAGGCGGAGCGTGTCGATGGCGTCACGGTTACCACGACGACATCTGCAACAGCGGAGGTGAAGATACACGAAACTGCCTTGGCTTTGACCAAAACGTATAAAACTGTCCATGCACTTTAAACTAAGGGGAGGGACACTTTTTATTGCACCGTTTAAAGCATTTTTAAAACTGTTTATTTGTAAAAAGTGCTCTATAAATAAAGTTTTGCTGATTCAAACCAAGTCACAGTCAATTTAATAGTTATTTTTCATTAACAGTTTTCAATTTACAGCTAGTAACATTGAGAAAATGACATTTTTGTAAAGGTAGTAACAAAAATAAAGTAAACTGCCTGGAAAATGGTCAGTTTGAAGGAATATTATACAAAAGACGAACACGTTGTTGGTAATAGAAACGTCCAAATATCCATATCCATATTTTTGTGTTTCCCATTTCATTTAAGTCTTGTTGTCAACTTTAATTATTGGTATTGGGGATAAACCAAACATTGTAGGAACCGTCTCCAGAAACATCCCAAAGCCTCTTTCCTTTGAGCCAATTCAAGAACACAATCGACGTTCTGCTTTTAAATTCTCACGTGTAAAAATACTCAAATGATGAATCAAATGATGGTCCCACTTTACCTAAACTCACCCTTGTTAGTGTTGTGATACGTGCTGGAGTACCATCGCTGCTGCCATGGAAACCACCGCGCACAATAACCACAGGCACGAAAACAATCCCCAAATCGTCCCTAAACTATAATTCAAATCTTCCCTTTTCTCTTCCTCTGAATGAATAAACATAAAACCACCAACTGTCCGGAGCCCGATTGCAGATGTCCCCGCTATGAATATGCAAATGTGAGAGCGCGGCAGATGGACTGGAGGGTCTGCACCAGTGTCTGTGACCCCCGTGACCCCCCGTGACCCCGCCCACGCCTCGGGTCAGCGACTGTCCGGGCTCAAGCTCAAGTTCAGCGGCGACGCGCGGGTCGTTAGGCCGGCGTCCAGCTGCTCAGGGCGATGCTGGTCATCGTGAACATCAACAGTCTGTACACCTTCTACGGAACTAGCACCGTCGTCATAGCAATGAACGATTTAAGAACGACATATTGTACTTTTTGAACGGTGAAAAGTCATCCAAATGTCGCCTAAAACGTTTTTTCTTTCAACTTTGTCCAGATGCAACGATCACAATTTTCCTAAAGCAACAAATAAACTGTAATATTTTGTAATTGTATGAAAGTCAACGCACTTTGAAGTAAGATATGACAAATATTAAACAACTTTATAATAACCTTACAGCAGGATATATCTGTAATGAGTCAAATATGTCAACTATCTATTTTATTTCAATCCAAAGACAATAGCAGCAGTTTTAGCTCTATTGTAAAGAAAAATGTACACATGTTGAATATTGAGCCCCAGAAAAACATGTCTCATTTATTGAAGTTTATTCTGTAATTATTGTGACGAAGCAGATTTACTACAACATTTAAACGAGTGAACGCCGCATTTTTTGTCTTTGATGCGAGAAGAAAGGTTCGAAAATCAGATTCTAATCAATATTAAAGCTAATATTGAAACTAGATACTCATGTAAACACTATTAGACACAGAACGTTTGAATTAAATGAATAAAAATCACATTAACAGGACAAACTTTGGCTTTTGCTTGACAGTTTTTAAGGATCTTGACCGTTATCGGGGCCAGTAAAGGACCAGGAGGTTTAGTAAAGAAAGTACTTTCATATTATTTTAGGTTTAAAATGTTAAACTTAAATAAATGACACGTGTACTGTATCATCTATGCGAGTAAAAGTACATTTAGTGTGTGTGTGTGGATGCAGATGTGCTCGTCCGTGTGCGGGCCGGTCGTCGGGAGGCACGGGTGCTAAGTGTGCCTGACACCCGTCCCGCTCGGGTTGGGCGCGTGTGCCATTGTCCTTTCAGCGCTCTCCCCTCGCTCTCTCTTGCGGTGCGCATCTGCCTGCGGTGAACCCCCCCCCCCAAAAAAAAAAAACAGCGTGCCCCGCCCTCTTCCCCCCTCCCGGAGCGGGGCAGCCGCCTGTCCAGCGCCCCGTGTCATCTCCTTTGTCTGCTCGTCAGGTCGGGGGAGCCGTCCGCGGCGGGATGAACGCGCTGCTTGCCGGGGGGGTTGACCTTTACCCCCGCTGCCTAAGCCCCGGCCCTCTAGCCCCCACCCTCCCTCGCCTGTTCACGCCTGTCCCATTGAAATGCAAGTGTCCCGTCACGTCCCATTCTTCTTTCATCTGTCCACCCCTGCTGGACTTGACCTTGATGCCAAAATGTCCAGCAGACTCTGTTGTAGTAGTAGTAGTAGTAGTAGTAGTAGTAGTAGTAGTAGTAGTAGTAGTAGTAGTAGTAGTAGTAGTAGAGGAAGAAATATCCTTCAAACTTGCATAATTAACTGTGTGTCGCAATAAGAAAATTGTGTTCAAGTAACGCCGCAAACAACCAAATATTCTGTCTTATGAAGTAGAAAAACTGTTAATCCTTTAGTTTAGACCTTTATAAATATCTTCTTAAATTAGTGTTATTGTGTTATAAGTTTAGCAGTTTATATTTCCCTCTTCTCTCAAATGTCGACGCTCCTGGACGTGTTTAAAATGTGATTTAATTAAGATGCCGACATTGAACTTCACATCTGACTCTTGAAGCACAAAGCGAATTGCAAAACACGTCGGAAAATAATTGAAACTTGATATTTTGTCAAACATTTTCAGGCCAAATTTAAAATACGACATTGATCATTTGGGCATTTAAGTGTTTACAGGCCAAAGTCAATCAAAAACACACAATATCTCCTATGGATGTTCATCTTAAAAAAAAAATAGCACATTTTTTATGTATATTTCATTTGATTTCAAACAGTCATTATATTTTATTACTTTCTTGTTATGCATTTATTTTCTTGCATTTATAATATTAATGTCATTGTGCTATAATGTTGCTTTTTTTACACAGTACATTTGACATCTTCCCTGGTGATTAAAACTTATTTCATAATTAGTTTGTGCAGATTGTGGTTTAACAAAGACATTACTTAGTTAAAATAGTTAAAATGTATTTGATTCTTCATAAAATAGTGATTATAAACACAGAATATGGTGTAAAATACATAGATCATCGTGTGTGTGAGATGAAGCTAAAGCGTCCAAACCAAAGCCTGGTCCTGGTCTTTCGCTGCACATTTGGCCGGCTTTGGGGGGTTGACCTTTACCACCCCCCTGCCTCACCCACTGCCCCTCGTCCCATTCATATGCAAGTGTCCCATTCTTCTATCACCTGTCCACGCCTGGTCGGGCTGTTGTGTCAAGTCTCAAGTTCAAGTCCCCGGACGGTCCAGGGGCCAGCGAGGGGCCAGCGAGGGGCCAGCGAGGGGCTAGTGAGGGGCTAGTGAGGGGCTAGTGAGGGGCCAGCGATGGACCAGCAAGGGGGGACAGCGAGGTGACAACGAAGGGTCGACGAGGGGCCAGCGAGGGGACAACGATGCTCATTTTTTAGCCTGCGTTGGGGCAGATTGTGGGGGCTGTCCTGTTCGGGGATGGGATGGGATTGGGGGGGGTCACATTTTGGGGTCAGTGCCATTCCAAGGGCCAAGCTGTGGTTAGAGACAATCTAATCTGCCAATAATCCCTCCAGTCGTGTTAGTTTGACTGCGCTCTTCAAGCCCAAACGTCAGATCATCGAGGGCCTCGACATCGGGAAATGCCATTTACGCCGAGATTTTCACGCGTTTCACTTTGGAATAGAAATGATTGATCTCCTTCCATTAACTATGTTAGTTTAGACTTCTACAAACATGTTCTGAAATACATATAAGTTTATAAGTTCTTATTTTAGTCTTCTCTCAAATGTTAAAAGCCCAATGTTTGTAAAATGTGTGCGGTGGAAATCAAAGTTAGATGTTCAGTGCTTTGACCATAACTCCAGCAGGAAAATGAAATAAATGCTGCTAAAGATGATGATGCATTTGAATTTGTTTCTCGTTTAGCTGTGGCCAAGTGTCACGGCAACGACTAAATATCTGAGATCAACCAAATGATTTAAACGCAAGATTCAGCCACAGTTTCGATTTCGTCCATTTGTTCTGTTTTTCCTTCTGTCATTAAAACACGACGGGGCCAAAGCGCTCAGAGGTGATTTGGTCAGTGCCGGTCGAAATGTGCCTTATGTAACGCGCCTGCTCGTCTCCATGGCGATGCCTCCGCCACGTGCTTTGCCTAGAATTTTCCAACGTGTGTCATTAAATGCATGAATTCTGCAGTTATTCAATTACAATTTGTGTTTTGAACGCCTTAAAAACCATGCATTCTCACTGTTCGTGGGGTCCTCTCCACAGAGCTGACCTATGACCTATGGCATGGCCTCAGCTCCATGGAGACGAATATGTAGAATGCAATACTGCGGAACATTCCGGGCAAAGCAACAACCGTAGGTGCTGGACCCGCCAAAGAAAGGTTATATTGTGCCATAGTTAATGTTTTTTGAGTCACGGCACACTTTCTTTTGGTTTAAAACGTCATCAAATCACACAATTTAGTGAAAAATAACATGTATTTAATGTTGTAAATATTGTCCATGCCAGTGCTGCTCTGTTTGGTCCTTTAAATGTGTTGTTTTGCTTTCTTAACTGCTGAAAAAGTTGCTCAGGACACGCCAAAGTCTTACATTATTCACTAAATCAGACATTTTTCCAAAGCAAACTGGAGGAACATGAAGGACGTATATACACCTTTGAAGTTGCCCAATCGCCACGTATTTCCATTCCCCAAAGATAAACTCGGCCTCCTCCAAACTCCCGTCGTAAAACACCATTTCGCTTCCGCCGTCGCTGGCTCCTAAAACCCAACTTCATATTAAGTTACAGTCCATCCACGGTAGAGGTCACATTGATTCTTCGTGTCGGTCAAGCGCCTTTGGGCAAGACAAGCAATTCCCTCCAATAACGAAGTCGCCCGACCCTAATAAATGTTTAATTTTACAAGTAATTAAGATTTACACAAGGGCCATATTCAGGAACAATGGACTAAGGACGAAGCGGAGATCTATCATTTTAACGGCGGTATCGTGATGTAATGACTTTTATTGTTTGCAATTCAGCTCCTGGTCCTGGCGGTGCCCTTAAAGCTAACTTTCCCTGTACTTCAGAGAGGAGTGGGTGTGATGTTACAGGATTAAATACAAGAGAGGTTTTCATAATGGGTACGGCTTCGTCTGGTCTTAGGCAAGTTCCTTCTGAAGAGGTTTAGACATTTAGACATTTAGACCTTAAAACATTAGACTTGTTTCTGGTTAAGACTTTGACTTGGTTTCAACCTGGTTAAGTCCGAGTTTTAAAGAGCGTTCGTTCATCATTGGTTCGTCCTGGTTCTAGACATTTCTTTGCACTGGTATGGACTTGAATTGGTCCAGTTCTAGTCCTGGTTTAGTCTTGGTCTTGTCCTGGTTCAGGCAGAGTTGTCCCGGTCTCGTTCAGACAAAGTTTAATCAAAAATTAGATTTCTTTCGGGTTCAGATCTGGTTTGACTTGGTTTAAACCTGGTTAAGTCCGAGTTTTAGGGACAGTCCGTTCACCATTGATTTGTCCTGGTTCTAGCCATTTCTTTGCACTGGTTGGACTTGAATTGGTCCAGTTCTAGTCCTGGTTTAGTCTTGGTCTTGTCCAGGTTTAGTTTGGGCGTTATAAGTTTAAATTTTGATGGTCTTAGTCTTTGTAAATAAGGTTTTCTTCCGTGTTCAATGTAGCAAACTCCTCTCGACCTGGCCTGAAACTGGTTTACTCCTGCATTATTCAATATTTAGACCCATTTTAATCCTTTTCAGTTGATACTTTGTCAGTCCAAACGCGTTCTGAGGAAGAAACGTGTCCCTAAAACCACTAAAGTATCAGCAAAAATACAACACAAAGGCAAATCTCATGTCGAGGCTTGAAGTAGCTCTACGTTCTTCCAGTGGTTGTTTGGAAAGCTTGTGAAAAATGACATTGCGGATAATAAGATGTCGGCGCATTAAAAATGTATAAAACCCGAGTGAATGATGCTGTAAACTATGAATGCATAATGTCCTCCAAACGGGCAATAAGCAGGTTGAATGCGGCGATATAAAGGATGTGTAATGTACGGAAGTCCCCTTAGGCCATGTGAATATTCAATGGCTCTATAACGTGAACAATGTGGAGGTTTCAGCAGTAACTTCCGGCCGCACGCTCCGTTTGATTTAAGGCTCCTAATGTACAATCCTTCACTGGAGAAATACATGCAACACCTAAGCACAGTTGTAGTGCATTATCTCAATGACAGAGAGCGGAATATTACGGCGATTGTGTTGTTTTTGTGCCGTTTAAGTCTTTCAAACTTATTTCTAATCTTCATATTTCCCATTAATCACATTGGGCAACAAAACTACTGCTTAAATACTCTTTTTGCTCATCCCAAGTATGGAAAAAAGCCAGTTTCAGCAGGAGCACTTACATTTGAATCTATGCCAAATCAACGGTAAAACCAGAGACAAATCGTTAGTCCAATGGATGTTAAAAAATGTTTTAGGAGCATTATTATGACCATTTGGTTTGGTCCTTGGTTCCAGTTTGAGCCCAGTTTAATTCTGATTCAGACTTGATTTGGTCCCGTTCTAGTCCTAACCATGGGCCAATGTTTAGCTCCAGGTTCAGTCCCAATTTGAATGTGGTGTTTTTGTTGTGTATAACTAAACTAAAACTAAACCTGGAAGGTCAGGGCTAAACCAGGACTAAAACAGGACCAAATCAAGTCTACATCAGATTTAAACTGGGCTCAAACCAGGACTAAAACAGGACCAAATCAAGTCTACGTCGGACTCAAACTGGGCTCAAACCAGGACTAAAACAGGACCAAATCAAGTCTACATTGGACTCAAACTGGGCTCAAACCAGGACTAAAACAGGACCAAATCAAGTCTACATCGGACTCAAACTGGGCTCAAACCAGGACTTAAACAGGACCAAATCAAGGTTCATTTATTCGTCATTGCAACACGTGAAAAAACAACTGAATAACTAGAAAAAAACGTGTTTCTCAAAGCCCAGTGAGGCTTTAAAAGATGATAAGCACAATAATAAACACTAAAAGAAATACTAAAATACTTTAGATCCAGGTTCTGTCCTTTGTTTAGTCCCCATTTATATTCCTCATAACGCTAAAAACCAGGTGTACAAAACTAAAACCCAAACAACACAAAATTAAAACGCACTGGTCGTCAGTGACATTCCCGCACGGCCGCTCAAAACCCCCCCAGCACTTTATCCCCCGTCAGTAGCGGCTGAAGGACAGGCCGGGCTGACAGCGCTGCCATCGCGCCGTGTTCGCTGACCTCAACAAGAGCGGGACAGGGGAAAAAAAGAAGAAGAAGAAAACTACATGAAGTGTGTGCGAGTGTGTGGTCACCGGTGGTCCCTGAACGCCTCGGGGTAACGCCAGCCAAATGCAGCCGGTGTCAGGCATGCATCCATTCAGATCGGCCCCTGCTAAAGCTGCTGCTGCTGCTGCTGCTGGTGAACGAGGAGAAACGGGGGGAGTGCTGTTCGACCCCCCGGAGAGAAGAGCTGACGTCAACATGAGAATATATTGTGTTTCATTAAAGGCTGAGTGGTAGTAGTAGTAGTAGTAGTAGTAGTAGTAGTAGTAGTAGTAGTAGTAGTAGTAGTAGTAGTAGAAGTGGTGGAGATGCTGCTGCGTGTCCCGGACGCACTGGTTTTCATTATCGTTTTGTCAGTTCAGTTACGGAAAACCTGATTTAAAAAGCGTTTTGTAACATATTCGTCTCATACATATACAGTACTGTGTTCTGAATACTTAGAATACGTTCACATTGAGCAGCATAATTTTATAATGTAAAAAAGGCAACATAAGGTTAAAAACAGATTCATGTTTGTTTGCTTGTTGCACGATTTATTAGGTATTTAAAGAGAATTTGCACAAGGGATGACTTTCTAAATGTTTTCTTCACTAATACTGCACAGTTTAAAGCCTAAATTGTAGGATCAAGTACTGTAATGTATTTCTTAAATCTTAGGAAAGTAACTGCATTCTGAATACCACAAAAGTACTCAAAACTTGGACATGGAATACTTATTTTTTAGGCCCGAGCCCCAGCAGGGCGGAGGGCCTATTGCTCCCGCAACGCTGCCGAAGGCAGCGTTGCATTCCTCCAAAAACCCTCCTGGCATCGTCCTGTACGCGAGAATCCATGCCGCAGGCATGGGCCATGCTTGTATCTGCTCAAATCAATGGAAGTCTATGGGGAGTGGGCGGGGCATCCAGACGGAATGGGGAGTGACGAGCGCGTAAGCGCTCGTAATGATGATTCCACCCCATGGCGGCATGGGGAAGGCTTAGAGCTTTCAAACGATGTATAATTTGTTGTTATAGTGGAAACGGCTATATTGTTTTTGCTAAAAATATTATTATTTTTATTTTTTAGGCCCGAGCCCCAGCAGGGCGGAGGGCCTATTGCTCCCGCAACGCTGCCGAAGGCAGCGTTGCAACTGGCCCCTGGCAAGTACAGTGAACTAGCCCATGCCGAAGGCATGGATCATGCATACTTACTCCTGCTATGACAGAAATAGTCAACAATGAGTGAATGGGCGTAGCCCATTCACTCATTGTTGACAACAGCAGCGCGAAGCGCTGCATTCCTCCAAAAACCCTCCTGGCATCGTCCCGTTCGCAAAAATCCATGCCGCAGGCATGGGCCATGCTTGTATCTGCTCAAATCAATGGAAGTCTATGGGGAGTGGGCGGGGCATCCCGACGGAATAGGGAGTGACGAGCGCGTAAGCGCTCGTAATGATGATTCCACCCCATGACGGCATCGGGAAGGCTTAGAGCTTTCAAACGATGTATCATTTGTTGTTATAGTGGAAACGGCTATATTGTTTTTGCTAAAAATATTATTATTATTAGGCCCGAGCCCCAGCAGGGCGGAGGGCCTATTGCTCCCGCAACGCTGCCGAAGGCAGCGTTGCAACTGTCTGACCAAACATGCGGGCGCAGCCCGCATGTTTGGTACCCCGTCGCCCCTGGCAAGTACAGTGAACTAGCCCATGCCGAAGGCATGGATCATGCATACTTACTCCTGCTATGACAGAAATAGTCAACAATTAGTGAATGGGCGTAGCCCATTCACTAATTGTTGACAACAGCAGCGCGAAGCGCTGCATTCCTCCAAAAACCCTCCTGGCATCGTCCCGTACGCGAGAATCCATGCCGCAGGCATGGGCCATGCTTGTATCTGCTCAAATTAATGGAAGTCTATGGGGAGTGGGCGGGGCATCCCGACGGAATAGGGAGTGACAAGCGCGTAAGCGCTCGTAATGATGATTCCACCCCATGGCGGCATCGGGAAGGCTTAGAGCTTTCAAACGATGTATAATTTGTTGTTATAGTGGAAACGGCTATATTGTTTTTGCTAAAAATATTATTAGGCCCGAGCGCCACAAGCTGGCGAGAGGCCTATTAATCTCTTAAGGCCGTGCGAAGCACGGCTGCAAAAGTGCGCACGTAGTGCGCACGAAATCGAGCGCGAAGCGCTCGCCCACTTCCAAACACTCACTAACGCACTCCTTCACTCACGCACGCCCCGTGCATACTAATTAATAGTAGGAAAATGGAACATTACCGTTGTAAACGGGCGAAGCCCGTGCAAAAGTGCGCACTAAACGAGCACTTTACATTGGGATGACGACCGCGAAGCGGTCGTCATCCCAATATAAAGCACTCATTTGCCCTAAGTAGCTCACAAATACGTTCCCCATCTCTTGCATGTTCCGTGCATATAAGCATGTAATGCAAAAATTGAACATTATTACTGTATAGAGGGCCAAAAACACAAAGTGGGCAGAGCCCACTCAAAATTAACGAAAGTACCCGTCAGTGACCAGGGACCCACACCATGAGGTAGGAAAGCGCGAGCGCTTTCCGAAAATGTATAGTTTATGATATTTGAAAAATGGGAAACATTGTTTTCGCATCGGAATATTATTCTTTCTTTCTTTCTTTCTTCTTCTTCTCGGGACCAACCCCCCTATTTTTCACCCAGTGAACATTGACGAAAAGTCACAAAAATTTGCACGCCTCTAAAAATCGTGCCTCTCTACATTCTGGCTATTTCCCTTTTCTAAAATTAAAAAAATTGGCGCGTCAGCGCCCCCAAATGTACCAAAAATGCATTGAGAGATGGGAAATGACCCAAAAAAAATCTGATCGTAGAATCATGAAATTTGGCGCAGAGGTAGATGGTGACAAGAGAAGTAAAAAATATTATTACGGCAACGCCGTCCGCCCAACCAAATGTCGGCCATATTGCTTCAAAAATGGCTAAACATGACTTCGGAGTTTTTCCAAACGTCGTACTTTTACGAACTCCTCCCAGGGCGTTGGCCCTAAAAAGCTGAAATTTGGTGAAAATGCTACTGAGGAGTGGGACATCAAAAGTTATCCAAATTACATTGATACCTGTCACGGTCTCTGTGCGGCGAAGCCGCAAACTGTAGCTAGAATTTCAGAAATCTCCCATATTTAAAATTTCTGCCGTTTGCGCAGATAAAGTCCGAATTGCGTCAAATTAGAATCAGTTGTTAAACTCTTTGCCCTAAACCTACTTGAAGTGAAATAAATTCATTTGGCGCCACAGCGCCCCCTACAGATTTTATATGGAGGTTAAATGTTTAGTTTTGCGAAATTATATGAAATTTGACACACAACTCAATTTTAGCATCCCCATCAAAAAAGTCAATGACTCATGTCATAATTGTTATGGCGTTGCCGTAACGATGACCGAAACCTTTCATGTTATTCCAATGGGGAAATCGCCAGAACATGTTTACACTTTAGACTTTCACAAACTCCTCCCAGGGCGTCAGCCCTATTAACCTGAAATTTGGTGAGACTCATCTTCAAGACCATCAAAAGTTATCCACATTTTCATTCAAAGAGTCACGGTGTCTGTGCGGCAAAGCTGCACATTTTGCCAAGAATTCAAAATAAAATTGCTTTTTGATGGTAAAACAAAGGGGAGAAGATGTGACAGCGTCACAGATTCAGCAGTAGGCGTAATAAAAGGACAATTGGGGCGCGTTAGCGCCCCCTCCTCTTGCGGCGTGGCGGCGGTGTGGCGGCGGCGTGGCGGCGGCGTGGCGAGGGCCGATCATTGCCGCTTGCGGCTATATTTCTTCTTCTTCTTCTTCTTCTTCTTCTCGGGACCAACCCCCCTATTTTTCACCCAGTGAACATTGACGAAAAGTCACAAAAATGTTCACACCTCTAAAAATCGTGCCTCTCTACATTCTGGCTATTTCCCTTTTCTAAAATAAAAAAAATGGCGCGTCAGCGCCCCCAAATGTACCAAAAATGCATTGAGAGATGGGAAATGACCCAAAAAAAATCTGATCGTAGAATCATGAAATTTGGCGCCGATGTAGATGGTGACAAGAGAAGTAAAAAATATTATTACGGCAACGCCGTCCGCCCAACCAAATGTCGGCCATATTGCTTCAAAAATGGCTAAACATGACTTCGGAGTTTTTCCAAACGTCGTACTTTTACGAACTCCTCCCAGGGCGTTGGCCCTAAAAAGCTGAAATTTGGTGAAAATGCTACTGAGGAGTGGGACATCAAAAGTTATCCAAATTACATTGATACCTCTCACGGTCTCGGTGCGGCGAAGCCGCAAACTGTAGCTAGAATTTCAGAATTCTCCCATATTTAAAATTTCTGCCGTTTGCGCAGATAAAGTCCGAATTGCGTCAAATTAGAATCAGTTGTTAAACTCTTTGCCCTAAACCTACTTGAAGTGAAATAAATTCATTTGGCGCCACAGCGCCCCCTACAGATTTTATATGGAGGTTAAATGTTTAGTTTTGCGAAATTATATGAAATTTGACACACAACTCAATTTTAGCATCCCCATCAAAAAAGTCAATGAGACCCATGTCATAATTGTTATGGCGTTGCCGTAACGATGACCGAAACCTTTCATGTTATTCCAATGGGGAAATCGCCAGAACATGTTTACACTTTAGACTTTCACAAACTCCTCCCAGGGCGTCAGCCCTATTAACCTGAAATTTGGTGAGACTCATCTTCAGGACCATCAAAAGTTATCCACATTTTCATTCAAAGAGTCACGGTGTCTGTGCGGCAAAGCTGCACATTTTGCCAAGAATTCAAAATAAAATAGCTTTTTGATGGTAAAACAAAGGGGAGAAGATGTGACAGCGTCACAGATTCAGCAGTAGGCGTAATAAAAGGACAATTGGGGCGCGTTAGCGCCCCCTCCTCTTGCGGCGTGGCGGCGGTGTGGCGGCGGCGTGGTGAGGGCCGATCATTGCCGCTTGCGGCTATATTTATTTTTATTTTTCTTGTTCTTCTGCTTTTTGATCTCTAATTTGACCCCCTGAACATGCTCAAAAACTCACCAAACTTTGCCCAAAATTCAGAATCGGCGAAAAATTTTATTTTTTCTGGGCCATTTTTTTTTTCGTTAAAAAATGGCGCGACAGCGCCACCGACAAAAGTCAAAATACATTGCGCCTATGGGAGACGCCCCGAGGTCAACTTTGGCGTAAAGCTACGAAATTCGGGACACGCATTTCTCTCGTGAGGACGAACAAAAAAAATCATTGTGGCCACGCCCCCAGACTTACCCTATGGCCGCCATCTTCCTTTGAAAATGAAAATACGCTGTGTTAGTCATTTTGTTCACGTCAAACTTTGACGAACTCCTCCTAGGGCGTTTTGCCCACCGACTTCAAAATCGGCGTACGTCCTCTGGACAAGTGGGGCATCTAAAGTTATTCAATTTTTTGAGATACCTTTAACGGTCTGTGTGCGGCGCAGCCGCAAAGTTGGACAACTTATTTTGGAATATTGCAGATCTAAAAATTGCTCCCATTTGATCAAAACCAGTCCGATTAGGACCAAATTTGAATCAGTTGTTAAACTTTCTAGTTTGGACCAGTTTAGGCTGACAAAATTGAAATGGCCGCGATAGCGCCCCCTACAGAGTGACCTTTAAATTAACATTGAAGGTCAAAAATTAGTTTTACCAAAATTGTCTAAACTTTACCCAAAATTCTATTTTGCCGTCCCGATCACAAAAGCCAATCACAAAAA
Organism: Eucyclogobius newberryi; assembly: GCF_026437365.1. NCBI lineage: Eukaryota > Metazoa > Chordata > Actinopteri > Gobiiformes > Gobiidae > Eucyclogobius > Eucyclogobius newberryi. Next base: position 28,826,442 of record NW_027315790.1, read on the forward strand.
TGCCTAAATTTTTACGGCGTAGTCGTAGCGATGACAGAAACCTCCCATGTTATCCCTATGGGAAAACCGCAAAATCTCTCAAATTACCACATTTTTATGTTTTACACTTCAACGAACTCCTCCTAGTGCGTTTTGCCCACCAACCTCAAAATCGGTGTACGTCCTCTAGACAAGTGGTGCATCTAAAGTTATCCAAATTTTAAGGATAACTTTTACGGTCTCTGTGCGACGGAGCCGCAAACGTTTCCCGGAATTCTGACTATTTGGCCTTCAGAGTGGCCTATAAACAATAGAGTTTTTCCAAATGACATGACATTTTGCACTAAATTCTAATTTGCCATCCTGATCATACAAGTATGAGAGCCAAAGTCATATTTTGTACGGCGTAACCGTAGCGTTGACAGAAACATCCCATGTTATCCTTATGGGAAAATCGTAGAATCGCTCAAATCACCACATTTTTACACTTCACACTTTAACAAACTCCTCCTAGGGCGATTGTCCGATCAAGCTCATATTTGGGGAAAATCATCTACACAAGCGGGCCATCAAAACTTATCCATATTTTGATTCTAAGTGCTACGGTCTCTGTGTGGCGGACCCGCAAATATATGTCAGAAATGGGAAAACAGCGAAATCTCCAAAATGACCACATTTTCACGCTTCACACTTTCACCAACTCCTCCTAGGCCGATTGCCCGATCAAGCTCATATTTGGGGAAATCATCTACACAAATGGGGCATCAAAAGTTATCCATATTTTGATTTTAAGTGCTACGGTCTCTGTGCCGTGGAGCTGCAAATATACTGTCACAAATGGGAAAAACGCCAAATCCTTGAAATGTTCACATTTATGCTTCACACTTTAATGAACTCCTCTGTGGGCAATAGCTCGATCAAGCTCATATTTGGGAAAAATAATCTACACAAGCGGAGCATCAAAAGTTATCCATATTTTTATTCCAAGTGTCACGGTCTCTGTGCGCTGGAGCTGCATATTTGACCGACATTTGTGTTCATTTGCACTGGTTGTCCACATGTCCAATGTGTCGCTGTCTTAGTTCTTAGATAATTGCGTTAGCTCCATCTCTGTAAAATGCAGAGAGCAGAGTCGGAAGGCCGGCGGCCCGCGAGGGCCGTGGGATGCCGCTTGCGGCTTTAATTAGGCCCGAGCCCCAGCAGGGGGAGGGCCTATTGCTCCCGCAACGCTGCCGAAGGCAGCGTTGCAACTGTCTGACCAAACATGCGGGCGCAGCCCGCATGTTTGGTACCCCGTCGCCCCTGGCAAGTACAGTGAACTAGCCCATGCCGAAGGCATGGATCATGCATACTTACTCCTGCTATGACAGAAATAGTCAACAATTAGTGAATGGGCGTAGCCCATTCACTAATTGTTGACAACAGCAGCGCGAAGCGCTGCATTCCTCCAAAAACCCTCCTGGCATCGTCCCGTATGCGAGAATCCATGCCGCAGGCATGGGCCATGCTTGTATCTGCTCAAATCAATGGAAGTCTATGGGGAGTGGGCGGGGCATCCCGACGGAATAGGGAGTGACGAGCGCGTAAGCGCTCGTAATGATAATTCCACCCCATGGCGGCATCGGGAAGGCTTAGAGCTTTCAAACGATGTATCATTTGTTGTTATAGTAAAAACGGCTATATTGTTTTTGCTAAAAATATTATTATTATTTTTCTTGTTCTTCTTCAGCGCTTTGATCTCTAATTTGACCCCCTGAACATGCTCAAAAACTCACCAAACTTTGCCCAAAATTCAGAATCGGTGAAAAATTTTATTTTTTCTGGGCCATTTTTTTTTTCGTAAAAAAATGGCGCGACAGCGCCACCGACAAAAGTCAAAATACATTGCGCCTATGGGAGACGCCCCGAGGTCAACTTTGGCGTAAAGCTACGAAATTCGGGACACGCATTCCTCTCGTGAGGATAAACAAAAAAAAAACATTGTGGCCACGCCCCCAAACTTACCCTATGGCCGCCATCTTCCTTTGAAAATGAAAACAAGCTGAGTTAGCCATTTTGTTTACGTCAAACTTTGACGAACTCCTCCTAGGGCGTTTTGCCCACCGACTTCAAAATCGGCGTACGTCCTCTGGACAAGTGGGGCATCTAAAGTTATTCAATTTTTTAAGATACCTTTTACGGTCTGTGTGCGGCGCAGCCGCAAAGTTGGACAACTTATTTTGGAATATTGCAGGTCTAAAAATTGCTCCCATTTGATCAAAACCAGTCCGATTAGGACCAAATTTGAATCAGTTGTTAAACTTTCTAGTTTGGACCAGTTTAGGCTGACAAAATTGAAATGGCAGTGATAGCGCCCCCTACAGAGTGACCTTTAAATTAACATTGAAGGTCAAAAATTAGTTTTACCAAAATTGTCTAAACTTTACCCAAAATTCTATTTTGCCGTCCCGATCACAAAAGCCAATCACAAAAATGCCTAAATTTTTACGCCGTAGTCGTAGCGATGACAGAAACCTCCCATGTTATCCCTATGGGAAAACCACAAAATCTCTCAAATTACCACATTTTTATGTTTTACACTTTAACGAAGTCCTCCTAGTGCGTTTTGCCCACCAACCTCAAAATCGGTGTACGTCCTCTAGACAAGTGGTGCATCTAAAGTTATCCAAATTTTAAGGATAACTTTTACGGTCTTTGTGCGACGGAGCCGCAAACGTTTCCCAGAATTCTGACTATTTGGCCTTCAGAGTGGCCTATAAACAATAGAGTTTTTCCAAATGACATGATATTTTGAACAAAATTCTAATTTGCCATCCTGATCATAAAAGTATGAGAGCCAAAGTCATATTTTGTACGGCGTAACCGTAGCGTTGACAGAAACATCCCATGTTATCCTTATGGGAAAATCGTAGAATCGCTCAAATCACCACATTTTTACACTTCACACTTTAACAAACTCCTCCTAGGGCGATTGTCCGATCAAGTTCATATTTGGAGAATATCATCTACACAAGCGGGGCATCAAAACTTACCCATATTTTGATTCTAAGTGCTACGGTCTCTGTGTGGCGGACCCGCAAATATATGTCAGAAATGGGAAAACAGCGAAATCTCTAAAATCACCACATTTTTACGCTTTGAAATGTTCACATTTACGCTTCACACTTTAACAAACTCCTCCGTGGGCAATAGCTCGATCAAGCTTTACTTTGGGAAAAATCATCTACACAAGCGGGGCATCAAAAGGTATCCATATTTTTATTCCAAGTGCTACGGTCTCTGTGCGGCGGCGCAGCAAATTTGACTGACACTTGTGTTCATTTGCACTGGATTGGCAATGTCCAATGTGTCGCCGTCTGTAAAGTTCTTTTTTTATTCAAGACACAATAAGGGCGCCATCTTTATCAAGTCAAAAGCGCAGAGTCGGAAGGCCGGCGGCCCGCGAGGGCCGTTGGATGCCGCTTGCGGCTTTAATTTTTATTGTTCTTCTTCAGCGCTTTGAACTCTAATTTGACCCCCTGAACATGCTCAAAAACTCACCAAACTTTGCCCAAAATTCAGAATCGGCGAAAAATTTTGTTTTTTCTGGGCCATTTTTTTTTTTGGTAAAAAATGTCGCGACAGCGCCACCGACAAAAGTCAAAATACATTGCGCCTATGGGAGACGCCCCGAGGTCAACTTTGTCGTAAAGCTACGAAATTCGGGACACGCATTCCTCTCGTGAGGACAAAAAAAAAAATCATTGTGGCCACGCCCCCAGACTTACCCTATGGCCGCCATCTTCCTTTGAAAATGAAAACACGCTGTGTTAGCCATTTTGTTCACGTCAAACTTTGACGAACTCCTCCTAGGGCGTTTTGCCCACCGACTTCAAAATCGGCGGACGTCCTCTGGACAAGTGGGGCATCTAAAGTTATCCAATTTTTTGAGATACCTTTTACGGTCTGTGTGCGGCGCAGCCGCAAAGTTGGACAACTTATTTTGGAATATTGCAGATCTAAAAATTGCTCCCATTTGATCAAAACCAGTCCGATTAGGACCAAATTTAAATCAGTTGTTAAACTTTCTAGTTTGGACCAGTTTATGATGACAAAATTGAAATGGGCGCGATAGCGCCCCCTACAGAGTGACCTTTAAATTAACATTGAAGGTCAAAAATTAGTTTTACCAAAATGTTCTAAACTTTACCCAAAATTCTATTTTGGCGTCCCGATCAAAAAAGCCAATCAGACAAATGCCTTATTTTTTACGGCGTAGTCGTAGCGATGACAGAAACCTCCCATGTTATCCCTATGGGAAAACCGCAACATCGCTCAAATCACCACATTTTTACGCTTCACACTTTAACAAACTCCTCCTAGGGCGATTGTCCGATCAAACTCATATTTGGGGAAAATCATCAATCATCTACACAAGCGGGGCATCAAAAGTTATCCATATTTTGATTCTAAGTGCTACGGTCTCTGTGTGGCGGACCCGCAAATATATGTCACAAATGGGAAAACAGCGAAATCTCTAAAATGACCACGTTTTCACGCTTCACACTTTAACCAACTCCTCCCAGGGCGATTGCCCGATCAAGCTCATATTTGGGGAAATCATCTACACAAATGGGGCATCAAAAGTTATCCATATTTTGATTTTAAGTGCTACGGTCTCTGTGTGGCGGACCCGCAAATATATGTCACAAATGGGAAAAACGCCAAATCCTTGAAATGTTCACATTTATGCTTCACACTTTAATGAACTCCTCTGTGGGCAATAGCTCGATCAAGCTCATATTTGGGGAAAATAATCTACACAAGCGGAGCATCAAAAGTTATCCATATTTTTATTCCAAGTGTCACGGTCTCTGTGCGCTGGAGCTGCACATTTGACCGACATTTGTGTTCATTTGCACTGGTTAAGCACAGCTTTGTACATGTCCAATGTGTCGCTGTCTTAGTTCTTAGACAATTGCGTTAGCGCCAACTCTGTAAAATGCAGAGAGCAGAGTCGGAAGGCCGGCGGCCCGCGAGGGCCGTTGGATGCCGCTTGCGGCTTTAATTTTTCTTGTTCTTCATCGCTTTGAACTCTAATTTGACCCCCTGAACATGCTCAAAAACTCACCAAACTTTGCCCAAAATTCAGAATCGGCGAAAAATTTAATTTTTTCTGGGCCATTTTTTTTTTCGTTAAAAAATGGCGCGACAGCGCCACCGACAAAAGTCAAAATACATTGCGCCTATGGGAGACGCCCCGAGGTCAACTTTGACGTAAAGCTACGAAATTCGGGACACGCATTCCTCTCGTGAGGACAAACAAAAAAAATCATTGTGGCCACGCCCTCAGACTTACCCTATGGCCGCCATCTTCCTTTGAAAATGAAAACACGCTGTGTTAGCCATTTTGTTCACGTCAAACTTTGACGAACTCCTCCTAGGGCGTTTTGCCCACAAACTTCAAAATCGGCGTACGTTCTCTGGACAAGTGGGGCATCTAAAGTTATCCAATTTTTTGAGATACCTTTTACGGTCTGTGTGCGGCGCAGCCGCAAAATTGGACAACTTATTTTGGAATATTGCAGATCTAAAAATTGCTCCCATTTGATCAAAACCAGTCCGATTAGGACCAAATTTGAATCAGTTGTTAAACGTTCTAGTTTGGACCAGTTTAGGCTGACAAAATTGAAATGGGCGCGATAGCGCCCCCTACAGAGTGACCTTTAAATTAACATTGAAGGTCAAAAATTAGTTTTACCAAAATTTTCTAAACTTTACCCAAAATTCTATTTTGGCGTCCCGATCAAAAAAGCCTATCAGACAAATGCCTTAATTTTTACGGCGTAGTTGTAGCGATGACATAAATCTCCCATGTTATCCCTATGGGAAAACCGCTAAATCTCTTGAATATCCACATTTTTCTGTTTCAAACTTTGACGAACTCCTCCTAGTGCGTTTTGCCCACCAACCTCAAAATCGGTGTACGTCCTCTAGACAAGTGGGGCATCTAAAGTTATCCAAATTTTAAGGATAGCTTTTAAGGTCTCTGTGCGACGGAGCCTCAAACGTTTCCCAGAATTCTGACTATTTGGCCTTCAGAGTGGCCTATAAACAATAGAGTTTTTCCAAATGACATGATATTTTGCACAAAATTCTAATTTGCCATCCTGATCATAAAAGTATGAGAGACAAAGTCATATTTTGTACAGCGTAACCGTAGCCATGACAGAAATATCCCATGTTATCCTTATGGGAAAATCGCGAAATCCCTCAAATCACCACATTTTTACGCTTCACACTTTAACAAACTCCTCCTAGGGCGATTGTCCGATCAAACTCATATTTAGGGAAAATCATCTATACAAGCGGGGCATCAAAAGCTATCCATATTTTTATTCTAAGTGCTACGGTCTCTGTGTGGCGGACCCGCAAATATATGTCAGAAATGGGAAAACAGCGAAATCTCTAAAATGACCACATTTTTACGCTTCACACTTAAACAAACTCCTCCTAGTGCGATTGCCCGATCAAGCTCATATTTGGGGGAAATCATCTACACAAGGGAAGCATCAAAAGTTAGTCATATTTGGATTCTAAGTGCTACTGTCTCTGTGCCGTGGAGCTGCAAATATACTGTCACAAATGGGAAAAAAGCTAAATCTATGAAATGTTCAAATTTATGCTTCACACTTTAACAAACTCCTCCGTGGGCAATAGCTCGATCAAGCTTTACTTTGGGAAATATCATCTACACAAGCGGGGCATCAAAAGTTATCCATATTTATATTCTAAGTGCTACGGTCTCTGTGCAGCGGAGCAGCAAATTTGACTGACACTTGTGTTGATTTGCACTGGATTGGCCATGTCCAATGTGTCTCCGTCTGTAAAGTTCTTTTTTTAATTCAACACACAATAAGGGCGCCATCTTTATCAAGTCGAAAGCGCAGAGTCGGAAGGCCGGCGGCCCGCGAGGGCCGTTGGATGCCGCTTGCGGCTTTAATTAGGCCCGAGCGCCACAAGCTGGCGAGAGGCCTATTAATCTCGTAAGGCCGTGCGAAGCACGGCTGCGAAAGTGCGCACGTAGTGCGCACAAAATCGAGCGCGAAGCGCTCGCCCACTTCCAAACACTCACTAACGCACTCCTCCACTCATGCACGCCCCGTGCATACTAATTAGTTGTAGGAAAATGGAACATTACCGTTGTAAACGGGCGAAGCCCGTGCAAAAGTTCGCACTAAACGAGCACTTTACATTGGGATGACGACCGCTTCGCGGTCGTCATCCCCATATAAAGCACTCATTTGCGCTAAGTAGCTCACGAATACGTTCCCCATCTCTTGCATGTTCCGTGCATATGAGCATGTAAGGCAAAAATTGAACATTATTACTGTATAGAGGGCCAAAAACACAAAGTGGGCGGAGCCCACTCAAAATTATCGAAAGTACCCGTCAGTGACCAGGGACCCACACCATGAGGTAGGAAAGCGCGAGCGCTTTCCGAAAATGTATAGTTTATGATATTTGAAAAATGGGAAACATTGTTTTCGCATCGGAATATTATTCTTTCTTTCTTTCTTCTTCTTCTTCTCGGGACCAACCCCCCTATTTTTCACCCAGTGAACATTGACGAAAAGTCACAAAAATTTGCACGCCTCTAAAAATCGTGCCTCTCTACATTCTGGCTATTTCCCTTTTCTAAAATTAAAAAAATTGGCGCGTCAGCGCCCCCAAATGTACCAAAAATGCATTGAGAGATGGGAAATGACCCAAAAAAAATCTGATCGTAGAATCATGAAATTTGGCGCAGAGGTAGATGGTGACAAGAGAAGTAAAAAATATTATTACGGCAACGCCGTCCGCCCAACCAAATGTCGGCCATATTGCTTCAAAAATGGCTAAACATGACTTCGGAGTTTTTCCAAACGTCGTACTTTTACGAACTCCTCGCAGGGCGTTGGCCCTAAAAAGCTGAAATTTGGTGAAAATGCTACTGAGGAGTGGGACATCAAAAGTTATCCAAATTACATTGATACCTCTCACGGTCTCTGTGCGGCGAAGCCGCAAACTGTAGCTAGAATTTCAGAAATCTCCCATATTTAAAATTTCTGCCGTTTGCGCAGATAAAGTCCGAATTGCGTCAAATTAGAATCAGTTGTTAAACTCTTTGCCCTAAACCTACTTGAAGTGAAATAAATTCATTTGGCGCCACAGCGCCCCCTACAGATTTTATATGGAGGTTAAATGTTTAGTTTTGCGAAATTATATGAAATTTGACACACAACTCAATTTTAGCATCCCCATCAAAAAAGTCAATGACTCATGTCATAATTGTTATGGCGTTGCCGTAACGATGACCGAAACCTTTCATGTTATTCCAATGGGGAAATCGCCAGAACATGTTTACACTTTAGACTTTCACAAACTCCTCCCAGGGCGTCAGCCCTATTAACCTGAAATTTGGTGAGACTCATCTTCAAGACCATCAAAAGTTATCCACATTTTCATTCAAAGAGTCACGGTGTCTGTGCGGCAAAGCCGCACATTTTGCCAAGAATTCAAAATAAAATTGCTTTTTGATGGTAAAACAAAGGGGAGAAGATGTGACAGCGTCACAGATTCAGCAGTAGGCGTAATAAAAGGACAATTGGGGCGCGTTAGCGCCCCCTCCTCCTCCTCTTTTTTGAGATACCTTTTACGGTCTGTGTGCGGCGCAGCCGCAAAGTTGGACAACTTATTTTGGAATATTGCAGATCTAAAAATTGCTCCCATTTGATCAAAACCAGTCCGATTAGGACCAAATTTGAATCAGTTGTTAAACTTTCTAGTTTGGACCAGTTTAGGCTGACAAAATTGAAATGGCCGCGATAGCGCCCCCTACAGAGTGACCTTTAAATTAACATTGAAGGTCAAAAATTAGTTTTACCAAAATTGTCTAAACTTTACCCAAAATTCTATTTTGCCGTCCCAATCACAAAAGCCAATCACAAAAATGCCTAATTTTTTACGGCGTAGTCGTAGCGATGACATAAACCTCCCATGTTATCCCTATGGGAAAACCACAAAATCTCTCAAATTACCACATTTTTATGTTTTACACTTTAACGAAGTCCTCCTAGTGCGTTTTGCCCACCAACCTCAAAATCGGTGTACGTCCTCTAGACATGTGGGGCATCTAAAGTTATCCAAATTTTAAGGATAACTTTTACGGTCTCTGTGCGACGGAGCCGCAAACGTTTCCCAGAATTCTGACTATTTGGCCTTCAGCGTGGCCTATAAACAATAGAGTTTTTCCAAATGACATGATATTTTGAACAAAATTCTAATTTGCCATCCTGATCATACAAGTATGAGAGCCAAAGTCATATTTTGTACGGCGTAACCGTAGCGTTGACAGAAACATCCCATGTTATCCTTATGGGAAAATCGTAGAATCAAATCACCACATTTTTACGCTTCACACTTTAACAAACTCCTCCTAGGGCGATAGCCCGATCAAGTTCATATTTGGAGAATATCATCTACACAAGCGGGGCATCAAAACTTACCCATATTTTGATTCTAAGTGCTACGGTCTCTGTGTGGCGGACCCGCAAATATATGTCAGAAATGGGAAAACAGCGAAATCTCTAAAATGACCACATTTTTACGCTTCACACTTTAACAAACTCCTCCTAGGCCGATTGCCCGATCAAGCTCATATTTGGGGAAAATCATCTACACAAACGGGGCATCAAAAGTTAGTCATATTTTGATTTTAAGTGGTACGGTCTCTGTGCCGTGGAGCTGCAAATATACTGTCGCAAATGGGAAAACGCCAAATCCTTGAAATGTTCACATTTACGCTTCACACTTTAACAAACTCCTCTGTGGGCAATAGCTCGATCAAGCTTTACTTTGGGAAAAATCATCTACACAAGCGCGGCATCAAAAGTTATCCATATTTTTATTCCAAGTGCTACGGTCTCTGTGCGGCGGCGCAGCAAATTTGACTGACACTTGTGTTGATTTGCACTGGATTGGCCATGTCAATTGTGTCGCCGTCTGTCCAGTTCTTTTTTTATTCAACACACAATAAGGGCGCCATCTTTATCAAGTCGAAAGCGCAGAGTCGGAAGGCCGGCGGCCCGCGAGGGTCGTTGGATGCCGCTTGCGGCTTTAATTTATACATGTTACTTCCCCACTCTGGCCATAGAAGTATTATCGATAGTAGTGATAATAAAACCATTAGTAGTATTCATAGAAAGTATTATTACCGTTTGTAGTATTAGTTTGGAGCAAGTTTGTGTCATTTACAGAAATATAATGACTGATTACAGAATTATTTTTACATTAGTCTGTCGTCTTGTACAATTGTATTTAGCCTCTATTTGCAGCAATAAATCGACCTCGTTACAATTTCGATATACATTTCATTTCGAACTCGCGCCGCGTCGAGTTCCCGCTCAACAATTCCGCTTCATCGCTAACTTCGGCGGCTCGGGTCGCGTCAGGCGGCAGGAGTCGACAGTGTCCGACACCCGCACGCCTCAGATGTCCCCCATGTTTAAACCATGCGCTCCCTTCCACCTGCACCAGGCGCCGTCGCTACCGTTCAAACCGCACCGGAGATGGATAGGTGCACCGCGGCGGGCCCGGGGTCCTGCTCAAACCCCCAGAGGAACCGGCACAGGGGCCTAAATGCAGAATCGCCTCCTCAAGGGACGAGGACGCGGGACCATTTTCCGGCAGGGACCGGTTTACCATATTCATGCGGCGCTTTACAGCCGAGGAGGAGGGTCTTTACCTGTCCCATTTTACCAGCACTATATTCCTGCTGCAGCACAGGCTCGCACGGCCACTCCAATCCCTTGGGGGCACCATTAAGAACAACCTCTCTCTCTCTCCCTCACTAACCCTCCCCCAGTTTTCTCATATGTAGCGTCGGCGCGGGCCCAGTTCCTTCCATATCCCGCTAATAAGGAAGCCTAGTTCAGCCAAGGCCGCGGCAAAAAACCTGCCAATATCGTGCGGCTCTGCTCAGAAGAATCAGGAATAAAAGCGAGAACGCGGGGCAACGGCGGTGGTGGGGGAGGAGCAGGGGGAGGTAAACAGCGGAATTCAAGAGCGATGATGGATGGAGGCGGAGGATGTCTTAGTGAATGGAGATGTCGAGTAATGACAAGAAGGCCGGATAAAGACGGATATGCAAGTGGTGAAAGTGGTGAAAGTGGTAACTACGGCGATTGACTCGCACGGGACACTCGGTTTTGGAACAGCTTGATTCTGATGGTTTAGTTCTGGATTGGTTTGGGCCTCGTTAATCCTGATTTAGCCATGGTTTAGTCCCAATATTGTTACGATCATTTTGAATCGATGATACACAGTGGTTTAGTCCTAGTTTATTCTGCTTTATCGTTTTTAGTTCTGGTTGAAAGCTGATTTGGTCTTGCGCAAGTGACTTAGTCTTGGTCTAGTCTAAGTCATAGTCTAGTCTTAGTCTTAGTATGGTTTGATGGTCCAATGGAAGTCCAAGGTTGGATTAGTCCTGGGTTAGACCTGATTTAATCCAAACGTAATCCAACCTTTTTTGGTCCTTCTAGGAATTCACCATTTCAGTCCCGCTTCAGTCATGTCTTAATCTTGATGTCTGAGTTTAGGCTTGGTTTAGTCCTGGTTTAGTCCTGGTTTAGTCCTGGTTTAGTCCTGGTTTAGTCCTGGTTTAGTCCTGGTTTATGACCGTGGTTTTAGTTTTGAGACACCATTTCATTGTTGCTTTGGTTCGATCTTAACCCTGATGTGCCCCAGTTTACACTAGGCTTAATCTTAATTTAGATTTACTGTTTCAGTCCCGCTTTAGTCCTAGTTTAGACTCCCTATTTCAATCCTATCTTAGTCCTGATGTGCCCCGGTTTAGGTTCGGTTTAGGTCTTGCTTTGCCCTCGGTTAGATTTACCATTTCAGTCCTGGTTTAGTCCTTGTTCAGTCCTGCTTTTGAGCCATCATTTCAGTGCTAACTTAATCCTGATTTGCCCCAGTTTAGGTTCGGTTTAGTCCTGGTTTATGATCGTGGTTTTAGTTTTGAAACACCATTTCATTGTTGGTTTAGTTCGATCTTAACCCTGATGTGCCCCAGTTTACAGTAGGTTTAATCTTACTTTAGATCCACCATTTCAGTCCCGGTTTATTCCTGGTCCAGATCCAAGTCCTGATTGAGGCGTTGGGTCGGTTTGTCACACGTCGACGTGGGCGCGGCTCAGCGGCGGGATTCGCCACAGATTTGTTTAGATACGGGAGTGAAAATGGCACATCGCGGCGTCGGAAATCAAACGTCTCCGTGTAACCTCCATAAAGCGGCGCGGAGCGAGGGGCGTAATGTCTTCCATTGTGATGGATCGAGGCGGTTTATGACAAAACTAAGTGATTAATATTTATGAAAGAGATTTGTCAACGCTTTAGCGCCGAGGCAGAGGAAGGCGCCGCGCCGGACCGACAAAATCGCCTGTGCTCGGCTTCTAGATGCGAACGAAGGCGAAGAAGTTTCCTCAGAATTTATTTCCTGGGAGAATATTGTCGGAAAATGTTTAGCGACAGTAGTAAAAAAATAGTACTGTATTTTCCGCACTATAAGGCGCACTGTCAATGAATGGTCTATTTTCCATAATTTTTCATATACAAGGCGCACTGTTGTTTTTTGAGAAAATTAAAGGCTTTTATGTGAGCCTTATAGTGCGGAAAATACGGTAATGTAAAAAAGTAATGTAAGATGAAATAGCGTCTGTTCAACCTTTTTTGATCCGATTTTTCTTCAATTTTTCCTCATTTTAACATCACGCACATTCTGATCACAGTTTACATAAGGTTATTGGAGTTATTGGGGTTATTGGAGTGGACTGTACATGTTATTTCCACAGTTATGAATAATTAAGAGCCGTGACAACATTAAGCTGCTTGAAATGTCATCAAATGCGCTATAAACCAAGAGAGAAAAGTTAAGTGTCTTCCAGAACAACACTCACCTTCATCTTAAGCTTTAAACGCCACTTTGAACGTTTACAAAGTGCAAGCTTGCTTTTTTTTCTTATTTACAGAGGATTTCCATTATGTTTATTCCTCATATACGCCACGGTTCGTGCACTTTTCTGTCCAAAATACAGCGTCCCTCCTCCAGAGCTCCGCGCACAAAGGGAGGAGCGGCGCAGATTAATTTCATTCACTCCTCCGCTGAAGCAAAAGGGATCATAAAAAGAGGATGGAGGAGCGGAGAGGCGGGGCGGCGATAAGCAGTGGGGTAAAATCTGGCGTTTTTTCATTTTTTTCCCATTTTTTTCTCTTCCCCCGCCGTTTTATCAGATGTAGTAAATGCGCGTACAGTGCGGAGGAGAGGGAAGCCGCGGGGAGAGAGGCGATTACGTCTGAAACTGTTCATGAGGATCGCGGGATTTGAGGGGGGAATAAAACGCGAGCGTACAATGGAGCCGGAATGGTTTACATCATGCAGAGAAGCTGAGACCTTAAACCGGTTCAAATCTGCAACAGCTCAGGCCACACAAAAGGGGCTGTGCCGGTGGTCCCCGGGCGCCTCCGCTCGCAGCGCTCAGATTTCATCGCTCTGTTCAATCAAAGCGTCATTTATTGACCGAAAAAACAGAACTTTGGGAATAAGTAAGTGGTGATGATAGTAGCAGTAGTCAGGCCTGCTATGCTAACGTTTGGCGTGCGATACGTGCGTCAAATACCGTATTTTCCGGACTATAAGTCGTACCTTTTTTCATAGTTTTGCCCGAGGTGCGACTTATATGTGATATTATTTGTTATTTTCACACTTGCAACCGCATTTCATACTCCAGTGCGACTTATATCTATCTTATATTATGCATTTTTTTGGCTGGTGCGACTTATTCTCCGGTGCGACTTATACTCCGGAAAATACGGTATATCACAATAATGCTTAATCTAATACATCTGTAAATTCAACTGTACATTTTGTGTACGTAGAAAGCCTATTTTGTTTTTTATTTGTATTCCATAGCAGATTAAATTGTGTTTCTTTTTGATTTTATACAGGTTATTTTGTCATTGTTTCATGTTGCACCAAATCAGTTCCTATGTTTGAGAATTCTGTTCATTACCAATGACAATAAACCTTTTCTGATTCTGATTCTGAAACTACTTAATGACACAAACATGAAAACTCTAAAGAAAATCACAGTAAATCCTTTTGTAAACGTACAATAAAAGTGACAATCAGCTGAAAAAAACACTTCAACATTATAATTGGTCATAGAAGTTACTTGTTGGACCCTCTGAAGCTCGGATCTTATTATTACATAAAATAACTCAACATTTCCAGCTAAAGCAAAGAAAATGTACAAATGCTGAGACTATAGTTCCAGCTCTCATTTATTGAACGATAAGTGGATCTGGTGCTCATCGTGACATTGTCTGGCTGTGGCAGTAGAAGCCGCTGTTTGGCTTGAAAAAATGCACATAAATCAGACACAATTTGATATTTAAACTAGTATCGGAACTAAATACTCACTTGATGACCAAATTTAACCTTTCCTGAACAAGTTTAGAATGATTTTGAGCTTTATCCCAGCCAAAGTCCATTCGGTAACTTTAATTTTAGTGTTGAAAATGATCTTTTGTCTAAAAAAAGCCGTTTGTATCATGACATTAGTAGCAGTACAAGTATTACTAGAAGTAGTGGTAGAAGATGTCCAAGTAATAATAAGCAGCAGGGCAAAAAATACTCTAATAATCATTTCATGCAGAACTTGAGCGCATAAAGCGACCATTCGATTCATGACTTCTACTACAAATACTTGCAGCAGAAAGAACGTTTTTTTAAATAATGACAGACAAAACAGTGAAGGAAACGGTGAATAAAAAGTTACTCGCAACTATTTTCACAGCTTAGGTTTGTGTTTTTCGAGAGGCCGATGGGGACGACCTGGGGATATTTAGGCTCAAACCTCCAGCCCAAACGTGAGCGAGCGGTGTGAAATATTCATACATTAGTGCAGGTTTTCCAAAGCAGTCCAAACCGGGCTCATTGATATTTAACATATTGTAAAGCTCTGGCTGCAGCCGGGCGCGCTCACTCCATCGCACGCCCAAACACCATTAAAGATGCAGTGGACAGCCAGGATTACGCTTATAATACCAGGAAAGGTTAGTGGGCAAAGGCGGCGGACATTTTGGCGCAAGTTTCTAGACATATACGACGAGGTTACGCTGGTATTTTCCATAAAAATCACAATTTGCAATAAGTCTGGGCGATTAATCACATTTTAATCAAGATTCAATCATGTTTTATTGTCAATGATGTGCTGAGGTTTTTTTATACTAAGTCCACAGAGTTTTGACTTTGTAGCGACACTAAATGACTAAATTAAACTCATTTAAATCTCGTTTATGTTCATGAAATCAATCTTTAAAGTCATTTTTTAGCATTTGAAAAGACTAAATGTAATAAATCATAAATGGAGATAACGCCGTGAAGAAACCAGGTTGAACATTTACAGTATTTATTTTTATTTTTTAGGTTCGAAGCTTTTATTATTTATTCTTAAGAACTAAGAAGTCATTAAAAAAAGGTGGTGAAGAGTGGAAGAGACATTCAGCAAAATATCAGAGCCAGGATTCTCACAACGCTGATTGAAAACAACTTTTGACATTTTAAAATGACTAAACACTGCAACACATTTTTGCATTTTTTTTTTCAACTCGTCAAACATTTTTTAAATACATTATCAACCAAATAAAAGTTGAAATATGGTGACTGAAGACTTCAAAATGTAGAATATTTACAAATGAAGTTTATTATTGATGAAAATTAGAACATTCTATTTTACATTTTGAGGCTGAATTCTCCAGTAGGTTTAAAACTACTGCAAATACTGTTAAATCTCACCTTGAACTAGCAGTACTCATCATGCATGCAATGAATGTAGTAAAAATATAGATTACTTCTACGTTTACAGTGAAAACATTTGAATTACACCTGTTTTCTTCAGTGTTCCGCCGCCGCCGCCGCCAAAAGGCTTGTAAAACGCAGCATTTTCTTTAACAAAATCCTTGAAGTAAAATAAATCGCCGCCTTTAAATATTTATCCGTTCTCATTCAGTTCTCAAGTTGATTCATCCATTCCATTGTACTATGCAGAAATGGGCCCATTTTGTGCATAAAGCCTTCACTCAGCAGGCGAAACCCAAACAAACACCGCTCCACCGCTCCGACGTTCACAAATGCATCTCGGAACTCGCGCCCATTTGCTTCTAATAACGTCGTGCATCTCCCGCTGTGGAAAACACGGGCAAAAGATGCACCGAAATGTCTTAAAATAAACTACAGTTGATGGAAAAAAACATGCAACTTCTCCCCGGCATAAACATACTAAGTGCAGCGGGAGTAATTTGGCTACAAGTATGTGGCCGCGGCCGCTCTAATGCACGAGCTGGTGCGGCGGCTTTTTCAGGCCCAAACACTCGAAAACAGATGTGTCTGTTTTGTTGTGTGGAGGTGTAATTTTCTTATTCGTCATAGATAAGTGGACTCACACAAATGGGCGTACTTTAAGATATTCCCGGCGGCGGCTTCACTGCGGTGTAATGGCAGAAAATGCCCGGGCCTGTCCAGAAGCTTCAGGAGAAATGACAAGGGTTTGATCTCGGCGCGTTTTAGCCGTCAAAGGGTAATTTCTTTGCATAAGAGCAGCTCCTTCAAACGTGTTATTTCATCTGTCAAATATCACACGAGACCCTTAAGATCACTGCATGATGTCAGTGTTCAAGGTACAGCGAGGGTAATAAGCAAAAGAATGAAACGTGTGAGCGCGTGTTAGAGTCGAGAGTAGAATTAGAATAATGCGGTTAAAAATCGTCTTATTTTTACATTTCTGAGTCGAGGAAGATGTCGAGCGGTGGAGCGATTTGCCCACGAACATGGAAGTTGAAGGTTTGATCACGGCTACGGGGAATGCAAATAGTTAGTAGTAGTAGTAGGAGTTAATAGTCGACTAAAGACATTATCTGTGCATCGATTAAGCGACGGGGAACGCGACGTGACGCCGGCGAAAGAGTTCTCACGCAACATCTACGACGAAGTATGAGTAAACGGGATCTACAGTCACTCCCAAAGCTCCAGCTAACTCGCTTTATGTATTATCTTAACTGCTGTGGTGCATAAATCCTTCTAATGTTAATATAATAATTAACAGAGCCCATTTTAGTCTCAATTTGGACTTGGTTTGGTTGCTGTTCTAGTCTTTGCTTGATCCTGGTCTCGTCCAAGTTCAGTTTCAAGGTTTAGTCCTGGTTTATTCCATATTTTGTGAAGTGATTTACCAATTTAATGTAATAACAAGCGAGTGTGTTTGGCGATAGTCGAAAGGGCAGCTGGCACAGATCAATCGCCACACTCTCGTAAATCTGCCCCGGGACGGCGTTCGATGTAGAAGCGTCGAACGTCCGGGCGCCGTCTTTGCGTTTTTTTCTTTGTGGGTTTTTTGTGATAAATACATAAAAACAGCACACGTTATATAAAATGTAGGGAGGAAAAACACGAGGAATAGTAGCGTTTCATTATGGCGCCTGTTTTGGTGGATGGATAGTTCAATTAGGGCCTAGCCTCAGCTGTAGAGGCCGGACTAAAAACACCTTCTAAAAGCCCTTGAGCCGGGCATATGTTGGTGAAAATGAGTCCGGGGTAAGTGGCTGTACGTCCGAGTGCGAAAGGGGGCTAGCACTAACCAAAGCACTCACATTTATTAAAAAGGGACGAACCCAAAGCCCGTCCACACTCCTCCCCCCCTCCCATCGCGCCCCGTGTCCCGCTATTGTTGTCACTTTACTTCTGTGAATACATCTACCGTGCCTCCCGCCTACTGCGCGCTGGATTTTAGCTAAAAAAGCCTTAATATGACGAGCCGACAAGGACGTTTCTGGAGGTAAGTCGGCCCCTTCCCTCCCCCCCCCTCAGCGAACGCAAGCATACATCCTCTAGGCCCAAGTTCATTACCATAGCTCCTGTCCCTTAAATTAAATTGGGGAGGTCTAAATCTTTCCCTCGGTTAAACCCAAACTGCCACCTACCGCCGGCCAGGAGGGTTGAATGGAGAGGGACAAAAGAGACGGAATCCAATCAAACTAACCCCGCTTGTGTCATCTGACTTTATTAGCTAAATGTATCAGATGCATTGTTGGCGGCAGGACAGGGGTTTTGCCTAGAAACAGACATGCAAAAAGCACAGCACAAAGGCGGGAGTGCAACCTCAATCACTACGCAGCAAATACTGTACTGTAGAGTACTGAGAAGCTGAGAAAGGATCCAGGTTTAATCACGTGGCAAGGGTGAGATTATGCTTTTGTTTAGCTCTTTTAAAAATTGTTTTATAATAGATAACATACTAAATATTGTTTTTTTTATGTTAAAGTGTTATTATTATTATTGAAGGAGAAGGAGAAGGAGAAGGAGAAGGAGAAGAAGAAGAAGAAGAAGAAGAAGAAGAAGAAGAAGAAGAAGAAGAAGAAGAAGAAGAAGAAGGAGAAGGAGAAGAAGAAGAAGAAGAAGGAGAAGGAGAAGGAGAAGGAGAAGGAGAAGGAGAAGGAGAAGGAGAAGGAGAAGGAGAAGAAGAAGAAAAAGAAGAAGAAGAAGAAGAAGATTTTTTAAAAAAACATTTTACATTTCCATTTTTTAGCAATATAGCAGCAGAAACAATATAAAAATGTCTTTCAGTGCTGGTTTCATGAACATAAACACAAGACAAACATTTAATCATTGCCATTTAAAGCAAAACATTGTCCAATTTCTTCCTCCAAAGTCCAAACCACATGCTTCATTTAGACTTCTCGATTAAAACCACTGACGATTAGACATTGGACTGAATCTCGAGCTTGATTAAAATTGGATTAATTGCCCAACCTTCTCTCAAAGACAATAAGATAATAATCCACTGTTCAGTCCTTTATAACGCCTTAAACACCAAGAACCATCTTTGCAGAAGCCAAATCTCACAGAGTTTCCATGTGCTTCTTGCAGCTGTTCATTCATTTTTACACTGCATTTCTCCATTCATCGTATTGTAATTCCCGTTGGCGGACGTGAAGAGTCTCTGCGGCGCTGCGACGGCCGATTCCATTACAGCGTGGAACATAAACACGCAAACACTCCAAAGGCAAACGCAAAGGAGGAAATGGAGAGGAACGAGCGGGTCCCCCTCTTATCCCCGGCCTTGTGGAAGTCGAGGGCCCGGCGCGCCTCCGTCAAAAGCTTTGCGAGAATTTATTCAGCGGATACAGCATATTCATTAACTTTAACTCGACTCTATTCATCGGAGCTGACTGTGCGGCATAAAAAGACCAGCACTCGAGCATTTTAAAGGGGAGGAAGAGGTGAGGGCGGCTTTGAGATACATGAGATGATTCGCGCTCAAAAGATGCAAAGATTTACGGATATAGAGGAGAAGGACGTGACTGTAACGCATGAGCACGCATAACGTTTTAAAGCTAAATAAGAAGTCTGGATCAATTTCTTTACACCATTTCGTCTTTCAGCGTTCTCAACATTCGACCGACACAAAATGAATCAAGCAACAGTGTGCAGAGTTAGATTATATTGGAGACTGAATACCGTATTTTCCGGACTATAAGTCACACTTTTTTTCACAGTTTTGGCCCGGGTGCGTTTTATACTCCAGAGCGACTTATATGTGATATTATTTGTTATTTTCACACTGACAACCACAAGAGGGCGCTCTAGGCTCTAAGCGACGCAGAAGAAGAATCTGCACTTCCTCTACCTCTGGAGTTTGTGGAGTTGTTCAGAAGTGACACAGAGGAAGAAGAATTCAATGGATTTAGTGATTTGGGGTAAAACTGATGCTTTGGTAAACTTGTTAGCATGTTCTTTATGCTATAGTTATCTGAATAACTGTTCATATGTTACGTTAACATACCAGACACTTACCACAGTTCTGTCTGTGCCTCATGTAGCTGAAGGTGTTAGCGTTAGCATACGTAAACCTATTCACCATGTTCTCTCATCTGTTATTATTTTAAACTGCATTTCAAGATTAAATGTCTGTTTTTGATCTTGGATTTTAGCAAATACATTTCCCCCCAAAAATGTGACTTATACTCCAGCGCAACTTATATATGTTTTTTTCTTCTCTATTATGCATTTTTTGGCCGGTCCGGAAAGTACGGTATATGACTGAACCTCAAACTTGATTAAAATTCGATTAATCGCTCGGACCTAAAGCAAAGCGATAACATCTGAAGAAGGTAGCGGTCTCTACAAGCAGAAAGTTACTCGTTTTAGTCCGTTTTCCATCCACGGTTTCTCGTATATCGTTACCGCGGAGCTTCCCCCGGCGGATGATCATGTCTGGGGGTCATAGATATACAGATTACACGCGGCGTTAATCTTGATCCGGGATTAACGGAGAAAAACATTCAACTTTACTCCGCGGCAAGTCAAATCCTCGTCCCGTTCCTTCGGGCCGCACGGGTCAGGAAACCAATTTGGCGCAAAGTTTTAAGCCGTCTTCAATCTTGCGCCGTCAGTTCGGACACTGGGAAGAGTCGCCCCGTGTCGAGTTTGGGTCGAGTAAGTTTGAGTTACAACACGGACTACAGTTGTTAAGTAGTCGCAAGATCAGTCTCAATTGAATTCAAATAGTTTTTTTACTTCCTTCAAGGGAATCAAATCCTCAAACAAGAGACGTATAAACGCATCAAGGGGAAAAAATACTACATTATGGCGGCTGGTGTCTCAACATATTCCCATGAGTATTAAGATAATCCTTCATTGTTGCAACACAGGTAGATACAGAGGTAGATACAGAGGAAAAGAACAGATCACTTATAGGAAGTTTGAAAAACACTCTCAATAGAAGATCTCTTAAGTTGTACTTCCTTTTTATTCTTGTAAAAAGGATATTCCTTTTTATTCCTTTTCTTATTCCTTTTCATTATTTTCTTTTTTATTCCTTTTTATTTCTTTATTTTTTATTTAATTTATTTATTTTTTATTTTTTATTTTATTTATTTTATTTATTTTATTTATTTTATTTAATTTATTTAATTTATTTAATTTATTTTATTTATTTTATTTATTTTATTTATTTTATTTATTTTATTTATTTTATTTATTTTATTTATTTTATTTATTTTATTTATTTTATTTATTATCATTATTTATTTATTTATTTTATTATTTTTTATTGTATTCCTTTTTTATTCCTTTTTATTCCTTTTATTCTTGTAATCACATGTAAGACTTAATTTGATAAAGACAATTAATTTAACAGTTTCAGTTACTCATTTCGTCACGAGATTGAGCAAAGGATCATGGTCTATGTAGTTCCTTGTGGTTTAGCTGCTGCAACAGAAGGAGCTGGTATTCCGATATATTGTGACACGATTATTGTGAGACTTTTGACGATACATTGCCACAATTGTGTTGCTCGTTTGGAGAAAAGAAGCTTGTTCATGCGTCACATTCGACATATTTACCGTTTGCATTCTTAAAATTAGAAGAGTTTGTGGTTCAACAGAGAAACACAGTTGTTAAAATGTATTTGGTTCATGAAAATAGACATGTCAGAGCGTTGATCCTTCTTTAGTTTCTCTCTTATCCAAATAAAGGACTGAAAAGGTAAACCGTATCACTGCGAGATAGGGCCAAAGGTTCCCTCGGCGACGGCGCGGGTCTTTTCTTTCGGATTCATCTTACTTTTCGACCTGGATGATTGCATCTGGATGCGGCTGAAAGAAACGCCAGTGAAACGTGGAGTGCCTCATTCAAAAAGCCCGGCGATCGCGGTCACTTACATTGAAGACATTCCAATGCCGGATCATTGCTTCTGGTCATCGCTTCGGCTTTAGATGACCGCTACGTCTTTGGATCCACTTCTTCCCACCAAAGAGTCCTCGATGATGTTCGACTTAAGTAGAAATATACCACAGAAAGGTGCTTCTATCCCTTATGACTATATCGGAACACGTGCAGGCTTGAGATGTTTGCAATGGCTCAATTTGTCCGACGAGATTTGCAATTTGCGCTTTAATGGTCGGATTTCGTTCAAAGTTTACGTTTTAAAAGGCGATCGAAAGAATTGACGAAAAGACTGAAATACGACGTGACAAACTGCACATTTCGGAAAACACGTTTGTACAAATCAACACAATTTTTCACGCAAACGACGACACGACTTTTTTGTTATTTGTGGAATGAAACGACGGGACTTCCAAGAATTACAGCCTCGTTTGCCAATTGGGTCCATTCAAATTGCGGTTAATCGTGCAGCCCCGACGCCAACCGCCCTTTGCTCTTCCTTCATATCTTATAGCCGGCCCAATGGCATGCTGGGTAAACGCTGTAAATCACCATGAGGAGGTTTGGTTTAAGTCGGGCTGCGCAGAAGGGGAATCTGTGAGTCCGATGAAAGGGGGTTCTTTACGGCGTGTGCGGTATATTCGGGCGAAGACTCTCGATTTGGCGTGTGCGGAATATTGGGGCGAAGACTCTCGATGTCCGAGCAGCTTGTAGGACAAACGAGGCGGGGGTCTGAGCGAGCGGGTGGGCTCGAGTGGGGCCCAGGTCTCCGTTGGACAGGTTCGTTATTTAGCACAGGGTGGAATTGGGACACTGGTCTTGTTATGTACAGAGCGAGACAAGGCGTCACGGAGACCAATTTCAACACTAGATGAGGCGAGACGGTGGAGGTGGAAGACGTGCAATGAAAAATGGGAAATATTGTAGTTTTGGTTTTGTGCAAAATTAGAATATCGAGTACATCGTCTTAGTTACTGTGCTCAAAAAGAGACAGAAACGTCCTTTGGACTCTCCTCAAACAACGGTATAAATGAATATTTCTGCACAATTTGATGCGTGAACCTCGACAGTTACGGGCACGTTTCCTGCAGTGTGAAAACATCGTCTGAACATCGTTAAAGATGATGCAAAAACACATTGAGCTATTCATTTTTGTTAACAACGCTCACTCCTAGTAAACAATTTGGAACGTTATTTTAATACTAAGGTAAAGGCCCAATACCTACAACTACTACACCTACTACTACTACTACTACTACTACTACTACTACTACACCTACTACTACTACTACTACTACTACTACTACTACTACACCTACTACTACTACTACTACACCTACTACTACTACTACTACACCTACTACTACTACTACTACTACTACTACTACTACTACTACTACTACTACTACTACTACTACTACACCTACTACTACTACTACTACACCTACTACTACTACTACTACTACTACACCTACTACTACTACTACTACTACTACTACACCTACTACTACTACTACTACACCTACTACTACTACTACTACTACTACTACTACTACTACTACTACTACTACTACTACTACTACTACTACAACAACTACAACTACAACTACAACTACTACTTCTACTCCTACTATTCCTACTACACCTCCTACTACTACTCCTACACTTACAACTACTACCTTATAATTACTATTTGTTAATACTTAAACTTCAGCAACAACAACCAATAAAATAATAACATTGACCCCGTTTGATTAATACTATTTCAACAAACCTATTTTTGTATCGAATGTACAAAATAGATCACTTTAAACTCTTTGGATCAATATTCAAAAGAAAAACAGTGACGTACCATTTCATTTTTTGGCGCGATCTTCACTCTTCATCGGCAACACTTTTCGCCCGACGAATCGCTGAAGACCAGGCAACGGCGATTTCCCCGCGCCCGGCGAATCACGGAGAAAACCATATTTACAAGGACACAAAAC
The DNA here is from genome assembly GCF_026437365.1 of Eucyclogobius newberryi. Classification (NCBI taxonomy): domain Eukaryota; kingdom Metazoa; phylum Chordata; class Actinopteri; order Gobiiformes; family Gobiidae; genus Eucyclogobius; species Eucyclogobius newberryi. The sequence goes on from NW_027315790.1 coordinate 28,850,211, forward strand.
GCACTCCGACCACCGTGCACACGCTCCCCACACACACACACACACACACACACACACACACACGCGACCGGCGATTACGCGCGGACACAGTCAAACGCACGACTCGGACCGCAGACAATTTAGCCCTTAATGGTCTCTGCGGCCGTCAAGTGCGCGGCCGAGATGACTGTCCATTGTGCGGCGCGTCGGGAGGACGATCTTTACCTCGAGCCCCGTCTCTCATCGCTCTCTTTCCGTGCATGTGTAGCTAATGGCCTATGAATGTTTCTGTGGTAACGGCGGTCATTTGAGCCGCTCGGGTGGGCTGACGCACGGGGCGGCGGTGAAGAGGGGACGGGGAGGTCAGCCGGTTTCGACGCAGGTTTAAGGCAGCTGGATGTTTGATGTCGTTTTCTTTTTTTTTTAATTTGTTTATTTGGCGCAGCGGGGGGAGCGAGATGAGTTGGCCGCGGACAAAGACAAAAGGTGCTGCCCCCCCGCCGAGAATGGGAATCAGTCACAGCGCCGGTGCTATAGGAACATGTGGTTACGGATTGTGGGCGTGTGAGGGGAAACATTTATTTTGCATTTTCTGATATGAAGCAGAAGGTGGCGAGATTTTGATAATGATACAAATACAAGGTTCTGCAACGTTCGAGATTTTAAAAAAAGACACGTTCGGCCCATTTCAAACGGGTAAATTGGGCCACTTATGATAACTTGGGGAAATAATATGAATCAGTGAATGCAACTGAGGGAAATGTGACTTATATCAACACTAAATCTGGATTATTGACCTTACAATGAATATTATTATAATGTGCCAGTCAAAAAAGCTCTGTAAAAGCAAGAGGATTGTGTCTGGAAGGGCATCTGACGCAAAATTCATCAACGTTTCTTCAAATGAGTCGTTAAACTAAACTGTTGATTGGGATTGAATGATTGATTGTAATTTTGGGGACTCTTGAATTCAGAAAACTCGAACATAGTGTACTCGCCGAACATTTACATTCAATTTAACTGAACATTGTATACCATTTGTTTCGTCGCTTTAAACATGCTTTTGTGCAGCTTTACTTATGCTTCTACTCTACCTTTGATGTCACAAAACTGGGAAATGACTTTCTAAAACAGGATTACACGACTCAAAGTGTGTTTTTCCACGAGGGAACAATGGAACATAATGGTTAAAAGCTGAAATAAAAAGTTGAATTTGCATAATGTGTCTGTTAAAACCAGGAAAAATACATTATGCGACTTGTTTTCTGTTTTGAATCTGAACTTTTGAACTAGAAATGAAGAAATAAGGCATTTTTTTTCCACACATGGGCTGAATAATCCCGGCCTTTGATGCTCGTGGCCTGCTTTTCCTGCATATATGGGACTTAATGCAGCCGTCGCAATAGCATACATTACATTACACGGCCTTCGAAATGAATAGGTGCATAATATACATGTTTCTTCAAGGTAATACTAAAAGCAGGCATTGTTAGAACCCCCCGTGCTCTGAAATAGACTCAATGTAAAGTAATGGTAATGAAACCTGGCAAAAGAGCAGAGGACGTGGCACTGATGTTGGTTTGTGTGAGGACAAAAGCGCTACAAGATAGAGCTGCTTAGCTTTAGCAGGTCTGAACCCGGGAGTGAATATTGCAATATTTAAATGCGTTAGTTCAAGTAGGAGACAAATGTGAAGGACGTGTAAGATGACTCACTTTATAACCCAAATTTGTTCCATTTGTAATTGTAATCAGTTTTTTGGGAGCATTTTGAGTTTTTTTTGACGTAACGTTTTCAATTTTTTAAAACAACCTTCACAAAATGATCGATAATTTGTTGCGTTACCCACGTCTACTTGTGTGAAAATAAACTAAACGAGGCATCAGAACCCTTGCTTGTTATCGTCGCCGCTTGGATTCAATTTCGTAAAACTCAGCTGTTCAAAATTGCCTTCAATAACGGCATCTTCTCATTTTCGTCCTGAACTGTGAAATGTTTTCTAAGTGTCACAAAAAGCGATTTATCTCTCTAGTAGGATGATATCGACACGATAAATGAGGCTAAATAAATGACTTTGAACGTGAAGGTACACTTAGATAATTGAAATATAACTAAGGAAATACGTTCAGGTGTCAAAAGATTACATGAGATTAAAGATGACCAATATAAATTCAGATTATTTTTGTCATTTCCCGACCTACATTCCTTGTGTTTTGGTGCGGACCTGCTCTTGCAGCGAGTGTCGAAGTGTCTGAAAGGCTGCGGAGGGGGCGAGGCAGCTTAACGCAATAAAGCATGTTGTATTGACATCTGTGTTGTGTCTATTGATTCCCCATTATGGAGCTAACAAACTCGCCTGGACGCTTTGTCATTGGCAATCACGTTAGCGCCGCGACTCGCAAGCGACCAATAACTGCGCGCTGGGCCAATTTTGGCGCCGGCTCCACGTGCGCGCAGGTGTCCACACGTGCACCGCGGGCGCGTCTACACCCGAGCCGAGGGTCTGCGCCCGAGCCGAGGGTCTGCGCCCGAGCCGAGAGTGTGCGCCCGAGCCGAGGGTCTACGCCCGAGCCGAGGGTCTGCGCCCGAGCCGAGGGTGTGCGCCCGAGCCGAGGGTGTGCGCCCGAGCCGAGGGTGTGCGCCCGAGCCGAGGGTGTGCGCCCGAGCCGAGGGTCTACGCCCGAGCCGAGGGTCTGCGCCCGAGCCGAGGGTCTGCGCCCGAGCCGAGGGTCTGCGCCCGAGCCGAGGGTCTGCGCCCGAGCCGAGGGTCTGCGCCCGAGCCGAGGGTGTGCGCCCGAGCCGAGGGTGTGCGCCCGAGCCGAGGGTCTACGCCCGAGCCGAGGGTCTACGCCCGAGCCGAGGGTCTGCGCCCGAGCCGTGGGTCTGCGCCCGAGCCGAGGGTCTGCGCCCGAGCCGAGGGTCTGCGCGTCAACACGTGCACCGGGGGAGACGAGGAGCCTGATCAATAACAGTGAAAGGTCACAGTGGTGCAGACAATGGACAGCTGAGGGTGGCAGGATTAAACAGGGGTCGAGCCAGTATTTAACCAGGTCCAAACCAGGACTTAACCAGGCCTAAACCAGTATTTAACCAGGTCCAAACCAGGACTTAACCAGGCCTAAACCAGTATTTAACCAGGTCCAAACCAGGACTTAACCAGGCCTAAACCAGTATTTAACCAGGTCCAAACCAGGACTTAACCAGGCCTAAACCAGTATTTAACCAGGTCCAAACCAGGACTTAACCAGGCCTAAACCAGTATTTAACCAGGTCCAAACCAGGACTTAACCAGGCCTAAACCAGTATTTAACCAGGTCCAAAGACTAAACCTAACCTGGTCTAAAACAAATAGAACTTTGGTATCTAAGATGGACGAAATCAGGTGTAATTGAGATATCAACCAGGATTAAACAGAAGACAAACCCAAGTCTAAATCAGGATTCAATCAGGATTAAACAAGTCGAACCCTTGAGTGAAGGACCAAAGCTAAATACCAGTTGTAAACCAGGACTAGACATGTCAAAGCCAAGTCTAAACCCGGTCTAAAGCAGGTTTTAAAACCCGGTTTAAACCAGGTTTTAAAACCCGGTCTAAGGCAGGTCTAAGGCAGGTCTAAAGCAGGTCTAAAGCAGGTCTAAAGCAGGTCTAAAGCAGGACTAAACCAGGACTAAACCAGGTCTAAAGCAGGTCTAAACCAGGTCTAAACCAGGTCTAAACCAGGTCTAAACCTCTGCATACCTCTACAACCAGTGGGTCTGACTCTGGCTGAGGAGAGAAGTCAGTGATCAATACAAGCAGAAGGTTAAAACCAATAGCACAATGGGCAGCTGCGGGCTCCACTTCCACAGCACAGACTCGCAGATCCATAACTGACCTCAACGTACAATTATTAAATCATCGCTTTGTCCACCTGCCCACAAACCGTGCAGTCGGATCAACACGGGTCAGCCAAAAGTCTCTCAAATCAAATGTGTCCATGCAACGCTCTCAGTCTGTCCGCAAATCAGTCAGACGAGTTATATCAATAGAGAAAGAACACGGATACAGTCAAAATGAGTACGAGGAATATATATTTATGGATGTAAATGTTATGATAAAAGTATTACAAGCTTTGAATGTCGATACTTGGGGGAAAAAGCTTCTCAAAATCCTCCTGCAAACAATAAGGAAAAACAAACACTGGACTTTTCGAGAGACATTGATGCATCGAATACAGTGAACCGCCCATTGTTATTGTGCTATTGTAGGATTTTTTTACATTATAATATTTGTTTTTGCTTTTTTGAAGGTTCAGTTCAGAAAAAGGTCAAATCCATTCATAGTATTAGTATTTGAGAATGACGAAACCATTTAATGTATATTTTTAATCAAAAGCCGAGTATTTTTGCGTGTGAATTTGGTCAAATGACAAATTAAATCACAAAAATAAACACAATTTAACCTTAAATTTGGGCAATTCCCTTTTGCAGTGGAAAAATTGTCACGGTTATTTAGGGAGTCTTGACCTGAAGCGTTTTGGAAGCCTTGGTTTAAGCTACAAGTTTAAGTATTGATTAGTATCTGGATATACTGCGTTAGCGCTATCAAATAACCCCAGCGGAGTGTTCTCATTCAAGCGCAGTAATAAGCACGGAGTAACAAAAGCTGCACATTAAAAGTATTTAGGTAGTTTGAGCGGTGAAACAACACCTGTCACGGAGCATTTGTGAACAGGGAAAGACTCTAGCACCAGTTTGTGTGGTTATGAGCTGAAAGAAAGAAACATGAAGTACTCGACTGTGACGGACTGCTGAGAATGTGACTGCCAGAGGGTAAATACATAAGACACAGGATACAAAGAAGAGAAGAAGTCTAGATAAACACTACTAGTAAGAAAGAGAATAAACACAATACTGATACTTCCCCTAAAGACATTACATTTAACATTATTTGTTAAATGTAATGTCTTACATTATTATTATACTATAACGGTGTAACTGGTCGCTTTGTTACACAGTCAGGGCTGTAGTCGACTAAAGAAAAGCCCTGCAGATGGATCAAAATGATGCGTAAAACTAGTATTTAGTACAAGTATTTCTATGTATCGGACCCTAACTTCACTCACAAGACCAAAGGAGTTCATACAAAAACAATTATTTAAACAGGAAAGCACAAGGAAATGGTCAATTTATGTGTAAAACAGCAGACTTAACTCATTTAGTTCACTCCCAAATTGACTAATACAAATCTTGGTCAATTACGACACTATTGACGATGAATTAATGACAAATATACAGCCCTGGTTTGGCATTAAACTGGTCAATCTGCATGGAGGCCAGTAGATAACACCAGGTGACGTTTCAAATTTCCAACATTTGTGACGTCATCCGTAGAGTTTTATGTCCAGTTTTTGGTCCATAAAAACTGCCGAACTGGGATTATATTAGCATGTAACAACGAGCTAGCTGACAATAGACCCTCACACCTCACCTATAGTAAGTAATGTGTGTTTTTCACCAGATACACACATACAGTACTCAAGGTCATGTCGTCAAGGCCAACAACAACACGACTAATGCATATATATGTACTTAAATATATCAATGTACTTCAATTGTGATTTTCTTACCACTGTCAATAAAATAGACCGCACAACGCTCAGTTACTAGACCAACTAAGCCCATAATGCCTTTTGGAATTAAAAAAAGTTGCATTTCTAATATCCTGCCTAACCTATCAACTTTTCCCCACAGATACAAGAGAGATTCCATCCTCCACAAACAATAAAAAAGCCAATTAAAGGCGGCTCCGGGGTCTGAGGCCAGGGCCCAGTCTGGTGTGGCCCAAACAGAAGGCCCACCTCCTGGGCTCGGTGAGGTGGAGACCCCGGGAGCGCGGGCCGTAGTTATCCAGCATCATGGAGCGCTTTCAAGTGTGTGTGTGCCAGAAAGGCTTTTTCACGCTTTTTCAAAAGTTTCATCCACCCACGGAGCTAAAAACAAGAAAAAAACAAAACACACACAACAACAATGCGCGCGCTAATCAAACATTTAGCAAACGGGAGATTTTTGTTTTGTTTTGCTTCGTGAATCTTTAATAATTACCACAAAGCAGCGATTCTCGAATGTTTCACACCGACGAGCGCGGCTGTAAATATTTGGATTATGGTATAGGACCAAAGTGATGAGGGACTAAACAAGACCTACACCAGGTTTACACCAGGTCCGGGTCATGTTTGACAGTAAATACTATTGCAAAACTAGGACTAGGCTGCAATTAGTATATTAACCGACATAATTGACCCTTTTCTCAACAAAAACACTAAATGTGCATGTTTTTGATGCAATTCCTTCCCTCTTCTCTCAGAACATGGTGTGTTTAAGAGTGTATAGTTCATATCACAATTATTCACTTACTAAATGGTTTGCTTATGATCAGTCCTAGAATAAACACCAGGAGTAACCAGGACTAAATCAGCAATTAAACGTGCTTAGAGTCACTAAATATATCCGAACTGGAGCAGGTCTAAACCAGGTCTAAACCAGGTCTAATCCATGGCTAAACCAGGGCTAAACCAGGTCCAAACCAGGTCTAAACCAGGTCTAAACCAAGACTTGACTGTAACAAGCTGGGTATTAAAACAGGACAATCTAACCAATCATGAGCCAATCAGAGGCAACAGGTTCTAACTCAGCACTAAAATCAAGCAAGCAAGTCTGAACCATGTCTGAACCAGGACTAAACCAGGTCTGAACCAGGTCTGAACCAGGACTAAACCAGGTCTGAACCAGGACTAAACCAGGTCTGAACCAGGTCTGAACCAGGACTAAACCAGGTCTGAACCAGGACTAAACCAGGTCTGAACCAGGTCTGAACCAGGACTAAACCAGGTCTGAACCATGCCAGAACCAGGACAAGGTCTGAACCAGGACTAAACCAGAACTAAACCAGGACTAAACAACCTCAGACCACTTCCACGCTCGCACCAATTCAAAAACTAAACTTGGGGTGAGGCCGACGCGGGACTGACGGCTCCAAATTCAATTCGACAGAAGAATAATGCGCCGAGCGATTATTCCCCGCCATGTATCCCAGCGCACCGCATGTTGAGACGCGCTCCCATCACGAGTCAGAGGAGTGCAAAGTTAGTAATAGTAAATAAATGTTGTCGAGCCGCGCGGACCATAAAGCCGCGGTGGAGGTGAATAATTATGAGCTGGGATAAGAGTCTTTTCATCGCCGCCACATAAATCCAGACACGTGCGCGCTGTGCGGAGACGACAGCGCTCAGAATTATATGGGACAAGCCGGACCCCGGAGCCTTTTACTGCTCCGTGCGTGAAATAAAAGAGCGTTTAGGCCCGCTTTTGTTGTGGGACGGAGCGGGGACGGAGGGCAAAGGTGGTGTCCGAGTGGTCCCGACTCCTGCAGCTGCCGGTGCTAATGGAATATCACAATGAGCGCGGAGCATCGTAAATGTCCTGTATTAAGCGGGGATCCGGCAGATATTGGGGAAAGGGCTTAAGAAAGAGCAAGAGTAACATAAAATAGCAGTCGAGTTTGTCAAAAGCTGATTTTTCGTTTTTTAACACCTCTGCGGTTTGGTTTACAGTCCATTCTGCGACACTTGAACTTCCACGGACACGATTCCAGGCACGTTTTTGAACATTTCTTTCTTCAAATTTGGTCTAAACCTCTGATTTTTGGTCACATATGCGAACAAAGAGGACCGCCACCTTGGTACCCGCCCAAAGCCCTAATAAAATGACGGACATATTATGCAAAATTGACTTTTTCGAGTTTTTAAAACACAATATAACATCGTTCCCTCGTCAAAAAACACACCAGGAAGCTTCATTCACGCTCGTCTCATTCATCCTGTTCGCAAAGTCGTCTTCTCTACGCCTCATAACGTAAAACAATATCAAATTTCCCAGTGTTGTCAAGTCAAAAACAGAGCGCTGAGAACTCCTGCGCCGTTTTTAAATGTATAAATCATCGCCGGACATTGTTCTGAGCATTTCCGTCATCGAATCGCGCTCATCACATTAGCGTGTCGGGACATGGACCGCTTTTGTGTATTTTCCTGACGGTAATTCCACCTGCTGCCTGTAGACGGAGTGCTAACACCAATTCTGATGAGGGAACGCCTGACTGAGTGCTTTCAGTAGACTGGACGTTCATGTAAGTGACTAAAGATCGTGTTTTAAGGCCAAAACACGACAAATAACGCTCAATATGTGTCGTTTTAAAAGCCAGTACATGTTAAACGCAACACAATTCACCGCGTACTTTATCGTCACTTTACCCGAGCGCGCTTTCTTCACGGATCTTTTGAGGAAGTATGAAATCTAACATTTTGTGGTGTAATTTCTCGTGATAAATCCTCTGGACGGGGTTTTGAGCTGAGGCCAGTGCTCTCCACATAAGCCGGGGTGGAGATCCGGAGCAGAGCCAGTGTCTGCTAACGTCTGCTGTTTAGGACCCCCCCCCCCGGACCCCTGAACCCAGACGTCAGCCCATCCACACCCGACACCCCGGCTCAGCTCACAGCACTGACAGATGAACAGCTTTTATACGATTCGCTCTATATTTGTACGATTTTATTAGCGAGATTCCAATGCTTTTCGTGAAGGGTTCGTTCACACCCGTTTTAGTCCCGATGTGGACTTGGTTTGGTCCTGTTCTAGTCCTTCGCTTAGTCCTGATCCAATCCGTTTTAAGCTTTAGTCCTGGTTTAGTCCCAGTTTTGATCAATGAATGTGTAATGTGGACGTGCATTTACATCTGTATTTGTCAAGAGGATTATTTACAGGAACCACAAACGTTTTTTCCTGTCAAATTAACATATTGTTATGACAGAATTAAATACATTTATGCATTTCTTGTCTTTTGTCTGTTTTTGTTGGAAGTTTTTATAGTTTTTTCAAGGTGCAACACAGGCTTTGTCAAATGTGCAATTGAAACAAAGTAGATCGGTCTGGAATGGCTTTTTTGAGCAGGATTTTTAGAAATTGTTCAAGTACATTATATTCAAAATAGTCTTGACCAGCTTCAGACAGTGACTCAATCTAGTTTGGCGTTGATCAGGTCAGTTTACGCCTAATAACGTACAGGTTTAGTTGTGTTTAGTTCATTCAAACGCAGCACTTGGAACAGCTTCTTTGGGGTTTTGATATCACGAGTTACAGGCCACGCGACAACTGAATGCCCTTTCGTTCACAGCCAAAGTACACTATATATTCCATCCACACACACACACAAATCAGCGGCTCACAAATACACCGGGCGCCGCGAGAAACAGACTGGGCTAAAGTGGCTTAGGGGGCCTCGGTCGCACCACGGCAGGCAAATCCAATTCAACAACCCCCTCCTGTCCGCTGGGAGCCCGGGACCAGTACTGAGAAAAACCCGGTTTGCATTTCGCCGAATTGGACGTGAGTGGAGCCAGCGCTTCGCGGACACACGCCGCATCTTTGCCGCCGCTCTCCGGAGGCTTCGGACAGAAAGACCAAAGGGAGACGAGGCAAAGCGCGGCCACGAGTGCTTCGACCTTTGCTCTGGCAGACTGTTTATTTCTCGGCGCGCTTTGCCTGCAACATGTACATAATAAAAACGATGCCCGCGCAGACGCTTTGACCCTGTTAAGGCTCCCCTTACGCGCCAACACATAAAGAAAATAAGAGCTACAGCTCGATAAAGCGCCGCAAACCAGGCAAAACTCGGCGGTAAATTTGTGGCTTTTTGACATTTCCCTCTGTAATAGTAATACAGGGTGCATACATTTGTGAGCGTGTCAAGTCCAGCTTTGTAGGATGTTGCCATTGGTTCTTTTCTAGGCAAAGGAATAGATAGTTAATAGAGTTCATAACACGCAATACACCGTTTATGTTCAACTCTCAGGTGAATGGGGCCGTTTCTTGTACATTACACATTATTTAGAGTGTTATAAACAACTTCTGGTTCACGTTTATGTGGCTGATCAGTTCAATAAGGACGATATTAAGTTCATTTCTTGATATTTCTTTGGATTATCCCGTTATTCAGATGATAACGTCTCGGTTGAGGCGAATGGAGAGTCAAATTAAGCAGAAATGTCCCTTTAAAACACACAAAGACAGTATACACAATATTAAGGTTGTTTTTTTATACACATCTAATGGATCTCAATAGTGTATTCACAAAGACCTTTCTTCTTCACGCTCAACACATTCCTCATGAACCAACAGTACTCAAGCCGAATGCAGTAAAAGTATTTCCAGGCCACACAATGCTTGTCACGTCAGGTATGCCGAAAAGTACTCGGTAAGTATTCGGAGGGGTCGCTAAACTATTTCCAGACAAACCAGTTTACGCAAGAAACAGGTTTTAGCTTCTATACGTCGCACAGAAGTGAACCGACAGAACTGAACCGACAGAACTGTTACAACTGGACATTAATATTTAAATGCGAGCGTTTAGCCGCCATCGCTCATTCACAAACGTCTCCTCTCCATTACACTCTCCCACATCCACACGCCGACGATTATGCCGTTCAAGTCGTTATATTAACATGCTCGTTCATTACCGTCCTCCTCCCCCCATCGTCCGTCCGTCCATTCATTTCTCTGGCTCTTTCATCCGCTCGACGTCGCCCTCTTTGGCTGTTTTATTAATCACTTGATGTTTGACCACTTTCCTCATGTTTAATTCATTCGCGCATCAGCGGCTCATTCACAACAACCGCCTCTGTTCTTCCTCTCCTTTAGTTTAATTTCTTTAAGGACCAGCAGACACTGACCCCTCTGCACCCACAGCACACCCCCACCCACCCTGCACCCCACCGCCACATACTTCAAATACAGCGGCTGCATTTGGTCATACGTCGCCTGTCACTGCCACACGCTCATTAAAAAAATCCCAACCGTTTTCGTTCTTTCTTTTTCTTTCCCCCCCCCCCCACATCTGTCGCCGGGGCATTTCCAGCCGCGGAGGTGGAGAGAGGAAGGAGCGGGAAAGACACACAGCAAAATGAGAGTCCACGCTTCAAGTTTAAAATGTGTAAAAAAGTCACAAGAGCTGATTGAGTTACGGTTAAATTACAGACAAATCCGAGACATAAAAGTGGGATACTGACCGTTGTAATGTTATTTAAAATCTATTTTATAATTATTTTCACGTGTAAACTGATTTCAATGTATGAGTTGAAAAAATAAGGCTGAATTTTCCAAAAAGCAGATGAAAAAACAAGAATTTCAACTGCTTTTCTTGTCAAGTTCACGTATCATTATTGCAAATTTTCTACACAAGTAGCCGATTAAAATGATTAGTAATGTCAATAAAACCTAATCTAAACTTGAAATAAAGATTATAAACGTTAAGATCTGCAAAGGAAATGGACAGACATTTGATGCATCGCTTAATTTCTTTGGAAAAGCGTTCATTTTTCAAACATAACGCCACAAATCTTCAACACATTTTGCTCAAACTAAACACGCGAAAGCTTTGGAGACAAAACAGGGAGTGTCACATTTCTCAAAAGCAAAAGCTGAAAAACTGTAACACCGTCTGTAAAAGCATCAAAAACACACCTTCCAAACACATCTTCCATTTTACTTTTACCAAAACAAATCCCTTTTAACCAACAACAGGGAGAAATAATTCAAATTCTCCGCACGAGTTGAATGAATGTCCAGAATTATTTAAATGAAATATCCCGAGGCTTTTATTAGCCCTGATACATGCTGCTTAAGGGAATCCACCAGGGACTCAGTGAGGCAGAGCTGCATCATATTATCATATTAATACATATTGAAGAGGACACGTCGCAGTCTTCCCCTAATTGAGTCTCCTTCTGTCATGGTGACCGACTCACCGCGAGGATCAAAATGTGAAAACAGCACAATGCGATATGGCAATTTTGTCATTTGACCAAATTAGACTTGCAGAATAAAGTTGAAAAATTCCCGGCATAAACATAAACATAAACACGTGCTCTTTCTTACACAGAGTTATTGGCACAAATAAGTAATGACATGTATTATAATTCATATGTTTGACAATTTAGTCATACATTTGGCAAAACAACAAGTTTAGCTGATGCTATTGTCGATAAAACGCGTTCACGCGTGTATTTTACAGGCTTAAATAACCAATTATGAACTGATTGTTGAATTGTGGATCGCATTCAGCAACTATACCATCGTTGTAATTATAAAATCGTCATTAAAATGTGTTCGTGGCTCTAGTTTGACAATGTCGTGGACCAAAAGTTGCCCTGGAACTTCCCCACCTCCCATTGAGTTCCTCGTCCCCGGATCAATAATTCCTGATCAATAGAGGACCATGAATATTGCCCCGAACCTGAGAAGCAACGGCAGAAAAAAGAAGACGAGGAGCTCTGGAGGTTTTTTTTGTTTTTTGAGGTGGAAGAAGAGCTAAAACTAAGAAAGACACAGCGGACACACTCAGACTTTCCACTAATTAAATGGAGCTACAGTTTGATGGCGGAGGGATTACAATGAGTCCAGGTAAGTGAAGGTGAAATGATGCTGCATTAAACACACAGCCTCATACTGCAGACTAAATTAACAAGGATGCATTTGAAACTATGAGGAGTTATGAGCATTTAAATGACGCGGGACGTGTTTTGTCGGGCACTTTTGCTCAACTGTAACGACGCTGGAGCATGCAAATTGTGCAAATGATGTGTACACGTGACACATTGTGACTGAAACGTGTGTGAAAATAATAAAACTGCGTTGCATTTGATTGTAAACTTAACTTTACACACGATTTGAACGCAAAACGTGTGCGTGACGATTAGAAAACGTAAAGAAAACGTGCTTTAATCTGTTAAATCGTGTCAGTTTTGTAACGTGCGTGCAGATGCTGTGCAGTGTCTTGTTAATTATTAAACTATTATGACTGTTTTATTGACACATTTTTGTGCAAAGACTCTTACCGGGGCTGGACCGCGGAGCCAGCGATGACTTGAGTCTCCACGCGCTGAAGTCGGACGCAGTTCTCTGAAAGACGAAGGGGACCGGCAGGGGGACAAACATGGTCCTCTGTCGACCGGGGGCCCGTCGGTGCTTATTTCTACTTTGCACTTAAGTCTTATCCCGTCGTCCTTTTTTTCTTCTTCTTTTTTTTCCCACGTCGTTCTTTGGCCTGTCTGCGGTTGCGTTGGTGACGGGAGGTATCGTGACACTTTGGGCTGGTTCTCTGGAGCTTTAACCTCTCATCCTTTGGAGAGAGCGCGCGCGCGTGAGACTGTGTGTGATGCGTGTGTGTCGTATTATTCTCTTCTTTTTTTTTGGTTTCTTTGGATGGATCGTACGTCCCTGGACTTGAAGAAGAAGAGGCTTTTGGATGGCTCTAGAGGTGCATCCTTGGACAAACTGACTCCATCCGACGTGCGTCCAGACGGCTGTGCGTAAAGGCGCGCCTCCCTTTCTCCTTCTTCCTCCGCGGCTTTGGTTTATCTTTGGCGCAAGAAAAAAACAAAACGTGTCCACATAGACGCGCGTGCTTCACCTGACGAGAGTGCGGGAAAAGAAGAAGAAGAAGAAAACGGGAAAAACGGAAAGTCTCACAAATCCTCTTTAGCGGTTGTTATTTTTTGGTAATAGATTTGGTTTCGTAGCATAGACGCGCTGGTGTTGTTGTTGTTGTTTCTTTTCTTTTTTTTGTCTTTGTTATTATTTTTCTTTGAGGATGATGAGCACAAAGCGCGATATTAACGGGAGAAATTTGCGTACGGGATAAATAATCAAATAGGCAAACTCCGCGGGGCTTTGCGCAGGCACCGCGCGGCTGGACTTTAGGCTCCTCCCTCGCCTCCCCTCGCGCTGCTGCTCGTCCCGGTCCCGTCTTCCTTCACCGCGGGTCACTAATTAAAGCCAAATCGATGGAGAAATGAATGAGAAAATCCATAGCAGTCCGTGTTTGCTCCACACAAGAACGGGAACGCGGGGGCCAGAAACGACTCGCCTCCTCTTCTTTTTTTTTTATTTTTTTTTTATCACGCTTCTTCTTCTCCTTCTTCTTCTACCTCTCTCCAGCAGCAGCAAGCTCGCGCCATTCGCCTCTTTTTTTTCTGTTTTCCCCTCCCTTCTTCGCCGTGCGTGGGTTTAATCTCTGTCCGTGCCCCTCGGTCCTCTCTGCCGGTGCTTTGGCTCGGGTTTGCGCGCTCCGCGGAAGGCGACGCCAGACGGAAGAGAGATCCAACCCCCTTTTTTCCGCGGACAGACCCCCCTGCTCCTTTTTTTACCCCCCTTTCGGCTCCGAGCGTTTCACCCTTTCTCCCTCTCTCTCTCTTTCTCCCTCTCTCTCTCTTTCTCTCTCTATCCATCTCCCCTCTTTTTCTATTCCCCACTACGCACGTGCACAGGCAAAGCAAGGCACGCACATACACTCTAGCACACACACACACACACGCACGCACGCACGCACGCACACACACTAACACACACGCACACACACACGCACACACACACACACGCGCACACACGCACACACTCTAACACACACACACACACACACACACACACACAGTAGTATCCGTTTCCAGGAGCAACAATGAGCCGTCCCGTTTCTAATTAAACGTGACAACTTTTCTGTGTTTTCTCCCACTTTGCGCTCCACAAACGTCGCGTTTGTACCGTATTGTCATCCAAAAGTGCTGTTGTATAAGACTATTTGCAGGTGTCGTTTGTGTTGTCCAATTGTCGCCACTGTGTCACTGTGTCACACCCGCACAGGCGCCACATTGTGACTAAACTAGGACTAAACCCGGTGCTGATTGGAACATGGAGGCCAGGGTTGAACCGGGACCAAGTCTGAATCAGAATTAAACTGGGCTCAAATCGAGGGCAATTAAGAACAAGCGTGAAACAAGCTCTAAATATTTCACTTTGCTCCAATAATCACGTTTTTTGCGCCTTTTCCAACCGCGCGTAATTTTCACTTTCTTGCAAAATCGCATGGATTTTAAAGCTCATCGTGTTTCCACTTTCATTCTTTATCTTGTCAGATCAGTTTTACTTCTGTGCATCAATGCATCATCACGTCGCAGCTCGATTACTGCGCGCCTGGACCTACCACGTCTTCATCACGCGGTCTTTTCGGCTTTAATTGTTTACATTTCCGTGCGCGCGTGCCCCCTGATCCCCCCCCTCCTTCACCCCGTATCCCCGCGCCCTAATCCGGTACAAGTCGCGGCTCATCCCCGCTCATTGATCCCCCTGATTACTCCATTATAATGAAGCCAATAATCAGATCATCGCGGCTCCGGGCGGATCGATCGGCCCCTCCCGCGCGCGCCCTCCGCCGAGGCGCGCGCGCGCTCTCACACACACGCACAGGATTCAAAAAAGCAGGTCGGACTTTGATGTATATTTCAGCAGGTGGATCCGTCCGCGCCGCGCCTCTCGTATAGATTTACCCACGCAAGGTCACGGGCGGGCGGCTGCACGCGGCGCCGTTCGCGGGGAAGGGAACGGAGAAGGCCCCGCGTGTCAGATCAATGCGCGCGTTGTGTCCGAGTGTGTGGGAATGTCACCGGGACGTGATGGATGAAAAGGGTTGAACAAGAAGGTTTAATTAATACAATATTTCTCCTTTTCACAGCAAACGTGCAGAAGATGAAAACACACAATAAGAGTGTGGCAGTTTATGATTATGAGCCAAATTATTATCTCAATATTTATCATAATATCAGGATAGTCAGATGATATTATGTCAGTCCAATTGAAATGTGTTAAAACGTGGATTTACACGTGTTATTTGATGTTTAACAATAAGACAAATGTGAAATGTCTGTAATATTAATCACAGAATGGCAGAAATATCACCTTATACATTTAATTGAAAGTTTACAACATATTGTTTTGATTTATTTCTTTTTAAAATTAGCTCTTTTTGTAGAATAGTTTTTAGAATTACGGTCATCTACTTAAAGTGACAAGCTAAAATGATAGAAATAGAAGGACAAGTTGATGAATATAGTTGGACATGGATAAATCAGCTTACAGAGAATAAATAAAATCAATAATTTTCAGTAGTTTTTTTTTTAATCAATCGTAATGAACAGTGGGAGATTAGAATAGGTGCCGACCCAGAGAGCAAGTGCAACCAAAACGTCTTAATTTCTTTGAGAGGATTAGATCCATGTAAATATTTAATGTTCTATAATTCAAGTGGCATCAATGTAAAGGTGGGACATTTTCTAAATAAGTGTCGCGAGGAACAAGGGCCTAATTGGACGTGAGTCGACCAAAAGCGGGACAGTTTGGTTTAGTCTGTGTTTTGTGACCTCTCTATAACATTCCCATATTCTCATACATTTGCTGTTCTATTCGCCGTGCGGCCAAACAACATTTGAAAAGGTGTCATTGGTTCCCTTCCACAGACAAGCTAAACATGTGTGAATTGGTTAAAGTGGTTTCAAGCCCAGCGATGGCGCCATTGTCCAGTGCTGACCTTTGCCCTTTGCACCGCAGCAGATGGGAGAGGCTTCCAGCGCCTCCATTAAAATACATTTGATCAAATGTTATGAATTCTCATTATTACAAGACATTTCTTTTGCTTAAATTCAATCTCAAAATTAATCTGTTTATTGATTATTCACTCAAAATGCCATGTCATTTTAATTTGTTACTGCGTCATTTTTATGTTTTTTATTGTTATAATAGAACCTTCAGTGTCTAAAACATACAATTATTGCATTTGGGAGGGCATCTGTTGCTAAATCTGCAGAATGATATGACTATGCACATTACAGAGGCAAATTATGGAAGGAAAAGCTGCAATGTTGTGACAAATACTAAAATGTAACTAAATTACAACAAAATCTATTGAACTAGAAAAAAAAATCTTTATTTTTTAGACAATATACTGTAATTTTAGCAGTATCTTTGATGTTACCACGTGGTCTTATACTAGTTCTGATTTTTAATTCAAGACTAGGGCTGCACGAGATATCAAAATAAAATAAAAAATGAACAGTGGAAAAAAAAAATTAAAAATAGCCTAAAATTAAGACTAATTTAGACCCAAAAAAAATGGATATCATCGTCACTAAAAACAGTAAATTTTTGTCAGATGGAGAACATTGGTGTTACTGCGATATATTTACTATGCAACAATATGAATTACTGCATCAGCCAATACTGCGATATCGATACTTTTGCCTCATATTGTGCAGCACTGATCTCAGGAAGAGTCACATTATGTCCCATTCGTGTGATTTGTCAGCATTTAACCAAACACGTACTCACTTCCGATACAGATTTTAGTATTGATCATTTTCTGGGAATCCATTTTGTTGACGCCGGTGCAATAATACCATGTGATTTTTGTGCTCGAATCACACCTCGCGGTCCAGTCCAGGGGAGCGAGTGCTGTCCGTCAGAGCAGCTTCGCATCCGGGGGTCAGCGTTCGAGCCTCCTCCGAGTGCGCGGGGTCAGCAGCCTGTGATGACCACCTACCCGCAAAAAAGATGCTAAAGTGCCGACTGGACATTAGCATTGGCCAGGAGCCCAGGGCCCTTCCATGCAGGGGCCATAATTGATCGATATCTTATTAACAGCTGAGTCTTGGCCGGGAGTGTATTCACGGAGAGGGGGAGAGAACAGGGAGAGAAAGAGAGGGAGAGAAAGGGAGCGACGAGCAGCGAGGTCGACGTTATTTTATTGACTGCGATATTTAGCGTATGGATTTTTCTATTTAAAAAAATCTATGCCGGTGATAATCTGGAGTGTTGATGCGCAAAGCAGATAGAGGCGTTCAGGAGAAAGGGAATAATAATGTGGGATACACAAATGGGAAGGACAAGCGAGGGAAAAGGGGAGACATTCGATAGAGCGGTGCGGTTCACTGGGAATTTAATCGAGATTCCGTCTTTGGAGCGCCAGTGATCGGGTTTTGGGGTCTTTTTTAATCGAGAAGTCTACGTCAGTGAAAGTGTGTGTGGTTTGGAGCAGAGTTCAGACTTTGATGAAAGAAATGAAATGTTAAATGACAAAATAAAATAGATGGGAAAATGGATACGAACTTGAGCGAATGCAAACAATTCATCAATAGTTTCAAAATTCGCTCATGTCAAACCTCACTTAAGGAAGGGAAGTTTTAGCTGCAAAGACGGTGAAAATTAGCCACATAACTCAAATATATGGGAGGCTGTGAGCGCGGGTGGAATGAAAAGAAACATAACGAGTCTATTAGCGCACATTAGCACGTCTGTAACGACACGGATCGGGCCGAGTCACTTTGTGCGACATCCTCCGAGACCCATAGAGCCCCATCTCCTCCTCCGCCGCGGCTCCTGATGTCATGTATGCATAAGCACACGTCACAGCACAAAGGGCCCTCACCCGCACATAAAACACCCCGCTACACTGACACAAGACAGGAGAGGGGGAGAGGAGCGAGGGAGGGAGGGGAGGAGAGGAGGAGGAGAGGGAAGAGAGAGAGGGGAGGATGGTGGAGGCCAGGGAGGAGACGAGGAGAGATGAGGCAAGGGAAGAGGACAAGAGGAGGGAAGGACGAGAAAAGGGAAGGAGAGAGCTGGAGAGGTGGAGAAGTGGGAGGAGAAGGGAAGATGAGACAAGGAAGGAGGAGAGAAGAGACAAGGAGGGAGGATAGTACAAGGAAGGAGGTGAGAGGAAGGAAATGGGAGGCAAGGAAAGAGTAGAGAAGAGACGAGGAGGGAGGATAGGACAAGGAAGGAGGTGAGAGGAAGGAAATAGGACGCAAGGAAAGAGGAGAGAGAGGGTGTGAGGAGGAAAAGAGAGGAGAGTAAAGGAAGGAGGAGAGAAGACGCGAGGAAGGAGAGATAGGACAAGGAAGGAGTTGAGAGGAAGGAAATGGGAGGCAAGGAAAGAGGAGAGAAGACACAAGGAAGGAGAGATAGAAGAGGGGAGAGGAAAGGAAGGAGGATGCAAGGAAGGAGGGGAGGAGGCTAGGAATAAGTAAACAAAGAGAAAGGAGACAAGGAAAAAGTAGAGGAGGGAGAGAGGAGGCGAGGGAAGAGGAGGTAAGGAGGGATTTGAGGAAGGAGGAGGCGAGGGGAGAGAAGACAAGGAGAGAGGAGGGAAGGAGTGAGGAAAGAAGAAGAGAGGAGACGAGGTGAAAAGTGGAGAAGCGGAAAAGAGGAAGGAGTTGAGGAAGGAGGAGACAAAAAAGGAAGAGAGGAGGATAAGAAAGAGGAGGCTAGGAAGGAAAGAGAGGGAAGGAGAGAGAAGACAAGGATGGAAGAGACCAGGACAGAGGTGGAGAAGAGGGAAGGAAGGAGCAAGGAGGCTAGGGAAGAGGACGCAAGGAGAGAGGAGGCGAGGAGAAGAGGAGAAGAGAAGCCTGAATTTGCAACCTTTTAAATAAGTTCAAATCGCTTTAATTAACAATATTATCTTGATTAACATTCATTTTCTCCCGTCATTTGCCAACAGACTAAATAGTTCTCGTTTTGATTTAATCTGCTACAAGATTTATTTCTTTATTCTAAGCGTAAAACTATTTATTCCGTTGGCAAATTGCGTCTTTTCCCTCCTCAAAACGCGCGCTAAAAATCACCATCAACACTCCCGAAACGCTAACTTACCGACCATCACAGAGGCGAGCGGAGGGCGAGGAGGGAGGGGGCGAGGAGGGAGGGAACGAGGAGGGAGGGAACGAGGAGGGAGGGAGCGGCGAAGGGGTCTCGAGCAGTGACCGCGTTGTCCGTCCGGAGCCCCCCTTTCCACAGATCAGGGCCTCGCGGAAGGGGAGAGAGGATCCCAAACTCAGACAAAAGCAATTATTTCTGGCGGAGTGTAGTGTGTTTTGTGCGCGGAAGGAAAGCAAAAAGGAAGGGATTTTTGACGGGGGGAGAAAAAGGTGAGGAATACAGCACACGAAGGGCCTCATCAAGAGCAATATGTTCCTCCCCCCCTACCCTGCTACCTGCGGAGGCGCTTTGTCCGACACGTTGGGATCACTGGCGGCGCCGCGGGGGGCCGGAGGAGACCAGAGACCGTGTGGGACGCGCCGGGGTCTCTAATGGGGGGGGAGAGGAAAACGTAACAGGAAGAAGAGTCGATGAAATGTACTTCGGTTTCCTCTACGGTGACGATGACATCGGGAAGTCGAGCGGTGCAGGTTGAGAAAGGGTCGGACGCGTCAGATGAAATGTATGTAACAGGAAGTACAATTGCAGGTCGAGTGTTACGATGAATATTGCTTTATTTCAGCTTTTCGGTGTCGATACAGAGCAAATCCCGGAGCGTGAGTTTGTGGGGAAATATATCGGTGAATTGAACTGAAATGTAAAAAGAGTTTGCCCGTTTTACAATAACTACGGCCTTTATTTAGTCGTTTGTTTCTTTAAAATTGTCAATGACCTGTTTGATTATTGGTGACAGAATTGTAAAAAGGGCCAAAGCAACAATTCACCATCATTAAAAGAAACAGTGCTTATTTTAAATGCTATTGACGAGTGCTAAAAGGCTAAACTGACTGAGAAACAACACATTTAAATAGTAAATACTTCAGTCAAATGGATTAAATGTTTCTGTTTGGTCGGTTCAACATTTAAACGGCGAGAATCACTTCATTTTGAACCGTCTTGATCCTTTTTTGTCTCAATTGAAGTCGCAGTATTAGACAAAATGTGGAGTAATCTAGTCAGAGGGAATATCTCCTTCCTCATTGATTTTCACCGTCTGAAAAATGATGGTTACACGTTTATGTTTCTTTCTGGGTTCAGAGCGCGGCCGCCGTGTCTGCCGGCCGTGCGCGGCGAGGAAGAGAGCGACTTCATCGTTAAATGGCGGTGTCATGTTGACAAACGAGCTGGTTGAATTAAATTCTCCCTCATCAATAACAAGGGGAGTCCAATCAATACCGGCTTACAATTATATCACTGGCTGCCACACACACACACACAGAACACACACACACACTGAATACACACACACACACTGAATACACACACACACACTGAATACACACACACACACACACACACTGAATACACACACAAACACGAGGATTCATTATGGGCCTAATAAAGCTTATAAAATATTCACAGACACACGACTCTCGCGCTAACGTAACAGTTTCTCATAAACAAGTGGAAGTGCTGGAAGGAAAGCGCTGCTCTTCTTTCTAACGGGGCAGTTTAGAGGCAGGACCGGCGCTTCCGACCCAGCGTTTTTGAGGAAACGGCGAGCGGGGCAATCGCGCCGTGGCTTTGACGCAGACGGACGGACGTTACGGGTTCTATTACCGAGAAACGTAACTCGGAAGAAGTCTGAGGGATGTTGAAACGCAAGAAATGACCAGATGATGTAACAATCGGATGTACAGTATTCATGGGATATGTTTTCCAAGACTTTTTCCCAGTCTAATTACCGTATTTTCCGGACTATAAGGCTGAGCAAAATAATATGTCTGTTTGCCGTAACCCGACCGACCCGGGATAAAACTAGCCGACTGAAACACAAATATCAGCATTTTGTCAAAATGACGCCAAATTATTTTATTTGACTAATATTTCGCCGACTCACCGACCATACTTTCCAAAAGCGCTGTGATGATTTTATTGCGCTGGTGAACTTATTTTTCATCCCAAAGGACGAAGAACGCATTGCGCAGCGCATATATATTTTTGGTCCTCCATATACTTCTGTATGAAACTG
Source organism: Eucyclogobius newberryi (assembly GCF_026437365.1). Taxonomy (NCBI): domain Eukaryota; kingdom Metazoa; phylum Chordata; class Actinopteri; order Gobiiformes; family Gobiidae; genus Eucyclogobius; species Eucyclogobius newberryi. The sequence goes on from NW_027315790.1 coordinate 28,871,829, forward strand.
GCCTTGCCACCGCTCATGCCGTTCTGCATCATGGTGTGGCTTCATGTTAAATTTGAACTGCGCTTTGCATTCTGGGAGGGAAACACGCCCTGCAGCGTCATCACAAAAAACATGGCGGCGCCCGTGTCCACCGCATGTTCCCCCCGCTCGCCGTCGCCAAAATAAAGGATAACGACGTACAAAAGGTCGATTGAAATATCTTAAAATCGGGAGATTTAATATCCCGATCGGGTTGATCGAGACGTTTTCCGTCATTGACTGTTGAAGCCTGACCCCTGGACTGTTGAAGCCTGACCCATGGACTGTTGAAGCCTGACCCCTGGACTGTTGAAGCCTGACCCATGGACTGTTGAAGTCTTACCCATGGACTGTTGAAGTCTGACCCCTGGACTGTTGAAGCCTGACCCTGGACTGTTGAAGTCTGAACCCTGGACTGTTGAAGCCTGACCCATGGACTGTTGAAGTCTGACCCCTGGACTGTTGAAGCCTGACCCATGGACTGTTGAAGCCTGACCCATGGACTGTTGAAGTCTGAACCCTGGACTGTTGAAGCCTGACCCGTGGACTGTTGAAGTCTGAACCCTGGACTGTTGAAGCCTGACCCATGGACTGTTGAAGCCTGACCCATGGACTGTTGAAGTCTGACCCCTGGACGGTTGAAGCCTGACCCATGGACTGTTGAAGTCTGACCCATGGACTGTTGAAGTCTGACCCCTGGACTGTTGAAGCCTGACCCGTGGACTGTTGAAGTCTGAACCCTGGACTGTTGAAGCCTGACCCATGGACTGTTGAAGCCTGACCCATGGACTGTTGAAGTCTGACCCCTGGACTGTTGAAGTCTGACCCCTGGACTGTTGAAGTCTGACCCCTGGACTGTTGAAGCCTGACCCATGGACTGTTGAAGTCTGACCCCTGGACTGTTGAAGCCTGACCCATGGACTGTTGAAGTCTGACCCATGGACTGTTGAAGCCTGACCCATGGACTGTTGAAGCCTGACCCATGGATTGTTGAAGCCTGACCCATGGACTGTTGAAGCCTGACCCCTGGACTGTTGAAGCCTGACCCCAGGACTGTTGAAGCCTGACCCCTGGACTGTTGAAGCCTGACCCATGGACTGTTGAAACATTACCCCTGGACTGTTGAAGTCTGACCCCTGGACTGTTGAAGCCTGACCCCTGGACTGTTGAAGCCTGACCCCTGGACTGTTGAAGTCTGACCCCTGGACTGTTGAAGCCTGACCCCTGGACTGTTGAAGCCTGACCCCTTGACTGTTGAAGCCTGACCCCTGGACTGTTGAAGCCTGACCCCTGGACTGTTGAAGCCTGACCCCTGGCGGTCACTCAGAGTCAAAAAATTGTGACGATTTGGATCTTTTTTTTTTCTGCCTTCAAAGTAAAAAAAAAAAGAGAATCTGTACTTTTATATACTGATATTATTTGTTATTTTCACACTTGTAACCGGATTTCATCCTCCAGTGCAACTTATAAATGTTTTGCGCGACTTATACCCCGATTTCTCATCATTCTGAAACCCATCGCTGTATCGCCCACTGTTGCTAAGTTATACAGATAGAGGTACAGATCTACAACGTATTCGAGCGTAGTTGTTTTCCAAAATAGAAAAACATTTCAATAATATCGTGATTATCGTTCTGAAGATACGTGGATCCTTCGTTTGTGATCCATTTTACAGACATTTCACACATTTGTCTGATAGTTAAACCACAACTTATACATTTAAAGACATGTTTTAATACATTTATGTTGGATTGACACAACATCGTCTGACTATCGTTATCGGGATACTCAATATTCCTTCGTCGTCAACATCTCAAGTTGTACTGACGATGACGATTATAAATACACGGGTGATTATTTGAACAGGTTTGGAGGTTTTCTGAAATGCTCTGTGGGTTTTGACGGAGGGAAAACAAATGAAAGTGGCCGGAGCCGAGCTAAAATAAGAGTCTGGCACCACGACGCCACCAGCGCCGCAGGGATGGACCTTCCAGGCTTCCATACATCACGTTACACTGCTCTGCACTAGTCTATACGTCAACGCTATCTACATTTGGCGTTTGGCTTCTCTACCACGACAACAAAACACCTAATAAGAGAGGCTGTCTTGTGACCAGAGGGTTGCCGGTTCAGTCCCAGCCCCAGCTCATGCGGTGTTATTGTGTATTAAAGGAGCTGTGTACTACGAGGACTGCGTATCGTCTAATACCTCGCGATGCAATATGTGTCCCGATGCACGACACAAATCCTGATACTCGGAACTTGATACGATACTTGTCCCTATTCACGGATATCCCTTAAAACCGGTGTTAGAAGTTGACTAAAATGATGTAACGATTATGTAAGAATAATAAAATGTAGTCCTTAATCTTAGGACAGTTGTACTCTGATAATAAATCACATTTTCAGCGTTCTGAAGGTTCAGAAGCGTTGAACTCAACCAATTATAACGGCTTTATGTTTTTTTTTTTTAAATCATCATGATATGCATCTCTGTACTGCCAAGAAGTCCGTCACGATGTATATCACGATAGATATATTGAGCACAGGCCGACTTGGGGTGAAAATGAGATTGTCGTGCCTCGTCTGCATCAAACCAGAGCGTGCTGTTAGCCTGTTAGCCGCTCTTAGCTGTTGCTAGCTTTACCGTGACTGTAAACTCTACTCCGGGCTCTGAAAGCTGTGAAAGGCGCTTACACACCCGTCGCTGTGACTGATGACGACGCTCGGAACACGCGTTTTGTACATTTGGTCCATAACAAACTGTTTAAAATGAATCTGCGCTTTATTTTTCACGTTTCAGAGACGGTAAACATCAGCTACAGCGCCTTTAGCGTAGTCCACATTATGTCTGGTGGTGACTTCCTCTCCTGCGCGGCATCCATGATGTCTTGCTTTGTAAATTAAAAGCGTGACCTTATCATTTTATTGAGACAGTAACACATACTTGACCCTCCTCTACATCGGGCATAATGACGTAATATCCATCTTTCCGCACTCTCGTCTTTGGCCCGGAGTCTCTGCTGCTCGCGGAGTCAGACTAAGTAATCAATGCCGACAGATTGTCAATAGGCCAGTCCAGAGCTGCCAATAGCTCTCCAACACGTCCATTATTCCTCTTAAGGCCGCAGAGGACAAACAGACAGGGTAAAACACCGCGCTGTCAATTCACATCTTGATACGATCACCGCGACGATCAATGCGCCTGCTTACAGCTCGTGAGCCTCGAGAGCCAAAGGGAAATCAGATCGGAAAGACCGGTCTCCTTCGCTTTGACTGGCCAAGGATTTGCTCTGCATTCGTCGTTACTTCATATTGTACAGTACTTTTGTGTGAAATGCAGAATTCTTCATCCTTTGATTCGCCGTCTTCTGAGTGGGTTTCATGGGAGGAGATATTTATGGAAAAATAGTGTCGTCTATAATGAAAACGATATAAATTATAGTTAATTCTGCACTTTTGTGGGTCATTTTATGGTTCGTTCCTCGTTTTTTGCGACGCTTGAATCTCGACCAAGACATTTGCAAGAACAATTGAGCACATTCCGGATGAAATGGTCAAATTGTTCAAATATAAACGATATATTGAGATTTTCATTTACGTTAACATTGCACACACTTGGAGTCCAGTCCTTGATGATCGCCGCTGTCCCAGTCCTGCCCTTTTTTTAGTTATTGACATTTTCGCTGCAGCCAAATGTGCATTCCACTGGTATCCATCAATCATCTCCATCGCCGGAGCCCTACTTACGAATTTGTTTCGAATTGACGGCAGCTGCGGGCTAAATGCTACCGCCATGCTAGCGCCGTCTGCTTCATTTTTACATCTACAGAACAATCCGCTTACTTTTCTGAGGCTACTTGAATTAAGTTAAGTGCTTAAAATACACACAAATCGCAGGGAAACGTATGAGAAGAGAGAAAATGTCTCCTCCACGACCGGACCAAGTGTGGACATGATCGATTGTTCTGGTTGTGAGTCCAATCGACCCAGAGCAGCACATGAAAGTAGCCTTCCACCACCGAGTCTGGAGTGAGGAAATATTATAAAGGACGCTGAAGGTTTGAAAAGCGCTTTCTAATGCATTATTATGAGATACTCGAACAAAGCTCATGGTGTTCCCAACATGGAGTGCACCTGAACCTTCCTCTTAACCATAAATTACAAGTAAACGAGCCACAAAAGCCAGGCTCACGATCTTTCACGATACATGCACGATAGTAAACCCATCTCATTATCGGATTTGACGTGTAAACGGGTAAAGAACAGCAGGTCAATAGTACGTTTGTGCCGTTTATTACAGTCAAACGCACACTCCTGTAAAGAAGCACATTCTAGTTAGATCCATGTTAGGAAAGGCTCTACAGAGAAAATAAATTAACTTTTATAAATTTATGAGCGCACAGTTCTCAGACAATGCGATTTATCCCCCACTGGCTCCTAAAACATAATGATCCAGAAGTGAGACCAATGTATTATTTAGCGGCACCACCAGTCATAACTGTAAACTACACTGTGCTTTATTTTATTCTTTTACTTTCTATGAGGTTCATCCCACCTGGGGTCGCCGAAATATTCCGTCTCGTTCTGTGATTTACATATCCATTTAATTAAGATCAAGTTTTCCTTCATTTTCTATTCGAGCTCTGGACTGGTCGTGTTTATTTTCAGTACGGTCACACGTATTTTGAATTCTTGTTAATTTTTAAAGACATATTATGCTTCCTTGGTAGGTATTAAATGTTTTACTATGTGATTTTACATTTTGTTCATTGTAAACTGTAATATTTATCTTAAAACGACAGCAGAATTTAGTTTAAACATATTTATGGTTGAAAAAATGGCTATGTGACATTTTTTTTAACCCTACATCCACGACCTAGAGTCTAATGAGTCTGTATATATTTAAATAATCTCAAGAAAGTACAGAGTTGTGGGCGGAGATAGGTGGTAGGTGAAAATAGACACACAATCACGACAATAAAAACGTGCTCGAAACAATTGAAATAGTTTAAGTTGTAGAAACTGGGGAAATCCATGAGCCGAGCGATTTTGGAATTGTATCTAATTACAATTTTATCTATTTTAATTTATTTTATTTATTATTTATTATTATTGTTTTGAAGGATTCTGTTTTATGTTCAGGTTTCAAAGACGCACGTTTGAGGAAAGATAAACTGCAATACTGACACGCGCCACACGTTTCAAAACACGTTTGTGCAGGTTTAAACTACTTACTACTTTACAATACTTCATACATCTGCGTCGTTACTGCGCGCTGGCTCGTCGCGGTCTCTAAGCCGGTCAATGCCATACTGTGGAACATTCCGGTCGTATCCAAAGTGTGTTCAGAGGGCAAAGTAGAAATATGAGTTATTCTGGTGCCGAAAATTTGAATCATCATTAATGGATTTTACAAAAGTCAACGGAGTCAGAATATGTCAGAATGTTTCCCTGTTGCTCATTGGTCAATTTATCTGACACATTTGAGGGCAACTTTTTGAAGCTTGTTTCATGATCACGCAATTTATTTAGCTTTAAATGTTTTGACAAGCATTTTGAACTGCTTTTTGTACCGTATTTTCCAGACTATAAGTCGCACCCTTTTTCATAGTTTTTGCCGTTTATACTGCCGTTTGTGCGACTTATACTCCAGTGCGACTTACATATGTTTTTTCCTTCTCTATTATGCATTTTTTGGCTGGTGCGACTTGTACTCCGGAAAATACGGTAATATAAATACATTTTGATTGACTGACTGATATATATTTAGAGATCAACATGGATGTATGAACGTGGAGCCCCAATAGTTCATCTTCTGAGGGCCAAATAAAAGCAGCATTAGTTAGGAGTGTTTAAAAAAAACGCTGGGTCCTACATGTTGATGAAGAGTCTGGATCAGCAGTAGAAGATCAGTTTCTATTAAGCCCTTTTAGATAGAGATAGACATATCCTCAATTCACCAGCACAGGCCGATATTTTGACCAGCTTCCTAAAGAATACACATAAAGCTTTATTTTAAAACGCTTTAGTGCGAACGGGGCGCTGCACTACTGCATTGGCAGAGCTCATCAACCACTGGTTTCTCTGGATTCTAAACTATCAGGAACAAAACGAGAGGTATACAGTAAAACACGTGTAAAATAATCCTCTACAAATGTGTAAAAGTGGCACTAAACGTCCTCTTTATCGTTGAAACGGCCGCGCAATTGCGACACTGCGAAGCATCCCGTGGTTCCCGGCCGTAATAGAAAGTTATGTCATGTGGACTCTGCACCACCCATTCAAACTTCCAGCAGCCGGCCCGTCTCCCTCGTTTCTCCCTCGTTTCCCCCTCCGTGCGCTGCTGCGGGGCCCGGGGAGCGGTTAAACATTTTTCTTCCTTCTTAATTGTTTTGACTTGTGGCATTGGCATCCCGATTAGGCCCCATCGATCCCCCACCGCTAAGTGCATTGATTTCCACATTTCTCATTGATCCCGGCTTCTAAATCTACCCACACACGACTCTCTCTGGCGGTGTCGGCCTCTTTGTGAATACATGTGCAACACTTCGACCCGACTGTGTTTTAGAGACACACGCCGGGCGCGGAGGAGGAAGAGGCGGAGGGCGAACACGGGCGAGAAAAGCGTCTTTACTTTCAGACTGAAACGTATCCGTCTGACCTCATGTGTTTTTCAAAGATCACACAGGTTTTTCAAAGGCCGTCTGGGGGAAGGCTGTTGTGGTGGACCAGCGGCAGGAGTGTATTTTCGTCCAAATGATATTACTCGAGTACAAACAGAAGTCATTGATTCTCGTCTTAAGAAGTAATGTCGCGAAATACTTTGTTAAAACAGCATCGACGACGACAGAAAAGGCAAAAAATTTGACGTTTTGAAGAGGCCAGACTGAGATGATTTGGATGTATACAGTAAATGATGAGTAAAACGATGCAGAGGAGACAGCGAGAGGGCAAGAGGAAGACCAAAGAGGAGGGTCATGGATGTAGTGAAAGGCTGGATTGCTTTACTTTACGCTACGTCCTCCCAAACTGTAGTTCCCATGTCGCTCTGGTGTTGGCTTTTCAATTAACTGTAAAATAATTGAAATGTGTTCGGCAAAAAATGTGTGACTCGAAAATTGACCCTAGTGAATGAATGTGAGAGTGAATAGCTGTCTGTAATGTCTATGTCTCTGTGTTAGTCCTGTGACAAGTTGGCCACTGTCCAGGTTGTACCCCGCCTAAGGCCCGAAATCACTGGGATCGGCTCCAGTCACCCGCGACCCCGAAAGGGAACAAGCGGTAGAAAATGGATGGATGGAACAATTGAGAAATACTTCATATTTATTGTAAGATTTACCGGTTGTATTGCTTTAGTCATTGTCTTTCATATTGACAGTTTGAACTATAGACTGTAACAATAAGAAAAAGAACATTTTGGCTAATTATACTGCCTTATTCTTGTTGAAATGTGCAAATCTAACCGTCCGGCACTGTTAAAAGGGGAACTATGGCCTTGTTTCCATGGGGCAGGGGCAGTGTTTCCACAAAGTAGCATCAAACATCTCTAAAACAGCATAAACATACCATTACTTCCAATTCCCGACTTCCTACTCCACCCCGTGCATCGAAAGCGTCGATAAGTCCACTCGCCGATGTCGTCGCTTGAACGTCGCGCAAACAGACTTGGAACCATCTCATAACAGCCACTGACCTCAGCTCTGCAGCCCCGTCTCTTCATATTTGTATGTGTTAAGGGAAGAGCAGGCCAGGTTGATCCAGGGGCCAATCGATAGCAGCAGGCAGCGGGTCGACCTCGGGGCCCCCCCTCGCGGGCTCCTCTGGCCTCTCCGGAAATCAATGCAGCGGGGCCAATAACTCAGGACGCCGTGTGGATTAGTGAACTGTCAACTAATCAGAGAGTTAGTGAACGTGACACAGCGCCTATTAACCTATTGATACGGCGGGCGGATGGACGGGGCGCGGGGCCCGAGCGCGCGGCGTGTGGAGGCATCGACGGAACAGACGGGTGTTCACAGAGGCGGGCCCCGAAGGCATCCGCGAGCGCGCGCCGTCGGTTTGAATGCAAAGCTCACGAGGCGCTGCGATTTATGCAAAAATAGTGAGATTATGATTTCAAGACAGCGTTGTGCATTTTACTGCTGCATAGTAATAATGTAGGACACACGAGGATCATATTTTACACATTTAAAATCCTGCGGGGGTCATGGATTCTGAATCCTGCGGGGGTCACGTGTCTGAATCCTGCGGGGGTCACGGAGTCTGAATCCTGCGGGGGTCACGGAGACTGAATCCTGCGGGGGTCACGGAGACTGAATCCTGCGGGGGTCACGGAGACTGAATCCTGCGGGGGTCACGGAGTCTGAATCCTGCGGGGGTCACGGAGTCTGAATCCTGCGGGGGTCACGGAGTCTGAATCCAGCGAGGGTCACGGAGTCTGAATCCAGCGGGGGTCACGGAGTCTGAATCCTGCGGGGGTCACGTGTCTGAATCCTGCGGGGGTCACGGAGTCTGAATCCAGCGAGGGTCACGGAGTCTGAATCCAGCGGGGGTCACGGAGTCTGAATCCTGCGGGGGTCACGTGTCTGAATCCTGCGGGGGTCACGTGTCTGAATCCTGCGGGGGTCACGGAGTCTGAATCCAGCGAGGGTCACGGAGTCTGAATCCTGCGGGGGTCACGGAGACTGAATCCTGCGGGGGTCACGGAGTCTGAATCCTGCGGGGGTCACGGAGTCTGAATCCTGCGGGGGTCACGGAGTCTGAATCCTGCGGGGGTCACGGAGTCTGAATCCTGCGGGGGTCACGTGTCTGAATCCTGCGGGGGTCACGGAGCCAGCCGTGTATCGGGGGTCGAGCACTAGCGTCTTGATTTTAGTAGAGAATAATATTACAAAAACACGGCTGAATCACTAATACAACTTCTCAGTCTCCTTTGGTTTTGTAATCGATCGACTGAAATACTTGTAGCATCTACTACAACTACTACCACCATTTCACAATAAATAAGGTACAATTTAAACCGGTGAGTGAATGAAAGCCTAATAGCATAATATATATATATATATATATATATATATATATATATATATATATATATATATATATATATATATATATATATATATTATGGAGTGAGAACAGTCTTATTGTCACTATGTCATGCAGTAGTTTAGCACTTACAGTATAATGGACATATTTGATATATGCTATGCTATATATGACATTTTCTAAACTGGGAAATGGGCACATTCATGTAGCACTTTTCTACCTCTAATGGGCACTTAAAGCACTTTACGTCAAGAACCGCTGCGCGCAGTCACACAGTAGTTGTACACACACTAAGTACACAACATATATATTCACCTGTGGGATTCAGATCAGTGGACGAGCTCGCCACTGGAGACGTTTGAAGTGTCGAGTTTGTGTCCGAGTCAGTTACCGCTATATCTCACTTAATCGTCACATGCCGTCGCCGATCTCTGCCGTTAGATAGTCAAGGAAAACGGAAAATGAAGAGGGCTGGTACTTCAAGAAGACAGAAGTGACACTTGCGAGCGACAACTTGCCACGATAGACGTTTGTGGACATTTCCCGGACCAGACCTCAGACCTCAGAGAGTACGACTTTGTGTGCGGGTGAGGGACTGTTGGGGCGGATATGTAGTACGCTAAAGTTACATAGTGCACCTTTAATCATACATTATACACTACTTCTATAATACTTTTACAGAAATGTGGAGAGAAATATACTGCGGAAACGATCCCAACGCCATAAAACACCAAAGAAGAAGAAAAAGAAGTCGTCACGGCGCTGGACAAACTCAGAGACAGCCAAACGGACGCATGGGGGAGGCGGGACATGCGGAAGACCAATGAGAGCTGCGCGTGTAGCAATCAGAGTATTGCTTTCGGTTTTTAAGAATGAAAATACTTTATGTATTATTAGCTGCAGACAGTGTCACAGCGGTCTCATTTTGTGCTGCGTTTACTGTGGGACAACACAAAAAGTCAGGCTTTAATCATATCTGGACGGAAATGTCTCGTTCTTTTTTGCCACAGAGGTTTAGATCAAGCTTTAAAAGGCCCGACGGAGGTCAACCAGCTCCATGGTAACCGACGTCCACAAGTAACTCATTTGAAACTTGAAATTCAGCTCAACTTAGTTTTAGAAACAGATTAAATGAATAAAACAATAAGTCTTACTACTTACCAAAGTGCTGATACTATTTATCAGACTCTTACGGAGGTAATACTATACATACTAAATAGTGACACTAGTATCTCTATCAAAAGCAGTTCAAAGTGCTTGGCAAAACGATTAAAGCTAAATAATTTATTAGGGACACAGTTACCAATAAGTATCCCCAATAATTAAGACTCATTATTAAGCAAACTGTAGCTAGCTAGTAGTTTGAGCATGATGAATACTGCAGCAAGATTGTAATTCAGTAAAAGAAAATAGAAAATATATCTATATTTGTGGTTCCTTCAAGCCGCCCACTGTTACCGTGTTTCAATCTCTGTGTCATCCGTATAAAATTTTATGTAAGCTTCCCACATAATGCAATATAAATGCACCTCGGAGAAAAAAGGCTTGAGGTGCTTTTTACTCCCTACTTTGATCCGGCGCTCTCTACAAAATATGCATATTATTCTCCTCTTTTGACGTCCTGGTTTCACTCCATGTCAAGGGCGCGTTTCTTATTTGCCACATTCTTCAATCTTTTCTATTTTTCAATTTTTTTTGTAGCACAAAGAGATTTTTGGGGAGGTAATTCCATTGAAAACTGTGCTGAAATAACTTGACTTGGCATGTGCCTATACAGCGCCGGACAAAAGGCTCTAGGAGACTATTCATTGATGGGGAGGGGGAAACGGGGGGAGGCGAAGGGCGAGAGACCGTTACAATGAGGCGGCAGAGAAAGGACCGGATCACCTGAGAGGAAATGGGAGGCGCAAGACGCGACGAGGGAGGGCGGCGGCTTAAGGGGAAAAGTGGATTGAAATTATTGAGTAACGAGTAGCAAACGAACACTGGATTCTGTCAACTGGACAAACGTTTAAAGTGTGAGTGATTTTAACCATTGAGCGATTTCACCTTTTTCGTCACTCATCCAAGTCGTTTCTTCCATTCGCCATTTTCGCCACTCATCCAAGTCGTTTCTTCCCTTCGCCATTTTCGCCCACTCATCCAAGTCGTTTCTTCCCTTCGCCATTTTCGCCACTCATCCAAGTCGTTTCTTTCCTTCGCCATTTTTGCTACTCGTCAGTCGTTTCTTCCCTTCGGCATTTTCTTCACTCATTCAAGTCGTTTCTTCCATTTGCCATTTTCGCCCACTCATCCAAGTCGTTTCTTCCCTTCGCCATTTTCGCCACTCATCCAAGTCGTTTCTTCCATTCGCCATTGTCGCCACTCATCCAAGTCGTTTCTTCCATTCGCCATTGTCACCACTCATCCAAGTCGTTTCTTCCATTCGCCATTGTCACCACTCATCCAAGTTGTTTCTTCCATTCGCCATTGTCGCCACTCATCCAAGTCGTTTCTTTCCTTTGCCATTTTTGCTACTCGTCAGTCGTTTCTTCCCTTCGGCATTGTCGCCACTCATCCAAGTCGTTTCTTCCATTCGCCATTGTCACCACTCATCCAAGTCGTTTCTTCCATTCGCCATTGTCGCCACTCATCCAAGTCGTTTCTTTCCTTCGCCATTTTTGCTACTCGTCAGTCGTTTCTTCCCTTCGGCATTTTCGCCCACTCATTCAACTCGTTTCTTCCCTTCGCCATTTTCGCCACTCATCCAAGTCGTTTCTTCCCTTCGCCATTTTCGCCACTCATCCAAGTCGTTTCTTCCCTTCGCCATTTTCGCCACTCATCCAAGTCGTTTCTTCCCTTTGCCATTTTTGCAATTTTTTACCGGACTCTTATTTTCCATGATTAAAGTCATCTAGCCCCTCCTACTCAACTTTACACATCCCCGCCCACTTTCATTTGCGACAGTAACTGACCAGCACCTCCGTCGTTAACCCCTTGATGCCTGAATAATTTCCCCAATCGATAAACACATATTTGCAACGATGATTTTTACCCAAAATGTATCTTTACCCAAACAAATAATTAAAATTCTAAATCTTAAAGCGTCCCATTGCTCGTTTTTGCTGCGCCGTTACAGCTTTGTCTGGAATTAATTTGAATGATTTGAATGAATGTGAGACAGAAAGACAAAAACCCTGGCAAAGCAAAAACACCTACTCCAAAACGGCCAAATCTACTCCAGCACCAAAAGCCAAAAGCTAAAATAAAGAGTAGCGATGGGCTCGTGTGCGGGAGAAAGCCGGCCCCACGCGCTCAGGATTAGGAGCATATGCAGCGCACTATCCCGGGATTAGGGGCTCCGAGAGGGTGGAAGGAAGCAGAGGTTTGGGGCTTTTTTCCTTTTTTGTTGGCGTGGAAAAGGAGTCTAAAAAGCAGTGCTCGACCAGGCGTGTTTCCGCAGGCTTTCATCCCTCCCTCCCTCCAACCCTCCCTCCATCCATCCCTCCCTCCCACTACGCACTACTCACTGCCATGTTTGAAGATCCGGGATGGGCTGAAGGAGCGAGCGAGGGCGAGACGGGCTTTGATTGTGGTCATCGGCTGTAATGACAAAACACGCACCGAGAAAGGGCCGAATGAGAAAAGACCTTATAAAACATCCAGGAGATAAGAAAATAGCTGTCCGCAGCAGAAAACGGAAAGATGTGCGAGTGCCACGACGTGAATCAGACATATTTTTGGGCTGATTTTCGTCCTCAATCACCCGATGTGTACATAAATGCCGTATTGTCATGATAACATCATTTAAAACTTGAATTCAAAGGGCTCGATTGATCACAACGATGATAAAAAAACAACCTTTTTTAACACTGAATAATAGTACTTTCTTTAGGTCTTTTCAGCTCAGGATTATTCTAAAAATGTTCAGGAAAGGTCTATTTTTGACCTATATTTGTTTTTTTTTACACTATTGATACCTGTTCAAATGAGTATCTAAAAATAGTACTTATGAGGATCTTATTTCCGATATTTAGAGTTATAGTTAGTGCAGCACAACATCGTTCCAGTTATTTAGATGCTACAAAGTCGCCTGCAAAGAACAAAATGTGAGCTTTTTTACAGTCGTTTACAATTTGCCCTCTGAACAAAATCCCATTTCTAAAACATTTTTAAACAAATCAATTATACTAAATACAGAAAACTTGTAAAAAATAATTCTACATCCGTGCAGCCTTTAGTTAGTCATAGTAAAGCAAGTACACAGTTAATAAAAAAAAGAACATTTCTGTCAAAGCATACATCCTCTAAGAGTGTAATATCTCTCATCAAATTATTGCATTATTTTGACATTTCAGATCAAAGTATTGCATTATTTTGACATTTCAGACTTGTTTAAATTGTATCGATTCACACTTGTAACAAGGGACATCAAAGTTATTAAGTGAATCAATAATCGTGATTATTCAGGTCACAATATAATCATAAGAACACCAAAAATTATAATTGTGACAGTTTTAGAAGCAAAATTAAGTCTTTTTTAGTTCTAATCAGTGTTTATCAAATGTAACTTTATTTATAATTACAAACAACGAGGTCACACGTTTAGACCACGTTAATGAAAGAAAATGTAAGATTTTGCTGTCGTTTGGTGACAATAATCGTGAATAGCCGTTAAATCGTGACGTTTTCGCTCACAATAATCAAAACACCAAAATCTGACATCGTGACATCACTACTTGTAATAACACGAGATTAAACCGAAAATCGCTGAGCTCTTCTTCTGGTGTTTCAAACTATAAACTTGTGTGTAACCAGGTCTAATTAAAGGCTGCACACGGCTCCTGGTGCAGTCGCAGCACCGCGGATGAGCTCACCGCGCCTGGATCCTGCCTGTGCGACCGGGGGCGGGGCGGGGGGCGGGGCGGGGGGCGGGGGGGGAACAGGAGGTCACCAGTCAAGGTCACGCCGTAATACGCCGAGGACCAGCGAGGGACGGAGGGAGCTGCAGGACACACCGGCCAGAAAGCCAACGGCACAAAAACGGACCGACCACGAAACTGTGAAAAATACCAAATAAAAACACATTTAGACCTTTTCCTCCATCGTGGCGTCAGTCCGGTCAGATTTTACTGGTCGTTTTGTTGCAGCAATACAAAAAAACAACAACACCACACAGAATTTGTATCCGTCGTTCGTACAAATACAATGTCCAGTAGAGTTTATAGGCATCATTTTTACACGTCAGTCATGAACTCGGGGCCCACATCCTCCTCTCTGCAGTTTACATACAGCACGAGTCTGTTCGGTCGGGACGGGCTGAATATTTGTGAAAATGCAGCTTCTTCTGTTTTTGATTTTGTTTTAAATTGAATGTCAAAGTTTTGACTATAACGCAAAAAGCTCTAGACGTTTACTTGAATCAGAGAAAGAAAATACCCAACATTTAACACAGAAACGTTCCTTCTCAAGCAAGTGTCGGTCCCGATGTTATTGTCATTCCTTGTCTTTAATTCTTATTGTTTTAAATGATGAAATGTGGTATTAAGTGTGGACTAAATGTTTACTTGCCTTGATTTTTCTTGACTTTTCTTGATTTTTCTTGATTTTTCTTGATTTTTCTTGATTTTTCTTGATTTTTCATTTCATATATGACTGTTCTTGGATGTCTGCTTATTCTGGTTTATGTCTCCTCCCTCTAATCGTGTTCTTTTCTTCTGCATTTTGTTCTGTTATGAATTTGAAAAATAAAAACCTTTGAATATAAAAAAAATACATTTGGCGTTTTCACCATGAGATCGATAAACGTTTGAAACATTTTAACTGATGCAGTGAGCGGCTTCTCATTTCTGAAACAACCACACGGAAAGACAAATCCCGCGGTCGTGGCGAAGATGTCCGTGTGTTTGAGAAGTTAGAAAACATCTTGTTAAATCTGTTAATATGACAGAAGCTTATTGAAACTTTGTCACAGCGATTGTGCTGTAATCAAAACTCCAACAACACATTAGAGCGCGTAACTTATTTTCTGTGGTGACTTTTTTTTTGATCAGGCAGCATATGTTTTATCCAACCTAATAATCAATCAATATCACAAATAAGAGTGGACGATAATGACAAAAACTGCAATCATCTGGATATATTATGTCAATATTGACATAATCCCCCCCAAAAATATCGAACACACGGACATCTTCGCCACGACCGGGGGATTCGTCTTTCCGCGTGGTTGTTTCAGAAATGAGAAGCCGCTCACTGCATCAGTTAAAATGTTTCAAACGTTAATCGATCTCACGGTGAAAACGCCAAATTTTTTTATTTTTCAAATTCATAACAGAACAAAATGCAGAAGAAAAGAACACGATTAGAGGGAGGAGACATAAACCAGAATAAGCAGACATCCAAGAACAGTCATATATGAAATGAAAAGAAAAAAAAAATCAAGAAAAATCAAGGCATGTAGACATTTAGTCCACACTTAATACCAAATTTCATCATTTAAAACAATAAGAATTAAAGACAAGGAATGACAATAACATCGGGACCGACACTTGCTTGAGAAGGAACGTTTCTGTGTTAAATGTTGGGTATTTTCTTTCTCTGATTCAAGTAAACGTCTAGAGCTTTTTGCGTTATAGTCAAAACTTTGGCATTCAATTTAAAACAAAATCAAAAACAGAAGAAGCTGCATTTTCACAAATATTCAGCCCGTCCCGACCGAACAGACTCGTGCTGTATGTAAACTGCAGAGAGGAGGATGTGGGCCCCGAGTTCATGACTGACGTGTAAAAATGATGCCTATAAACTAGATAAGATAAGATAAGATAAGATATTCCTTTATTGTCCCACATGGGGAAATTTCATTGGTGCAACGCAGGTAGATACAGAGGTAGATACAGAAGAACAGATCACTTATAGGAAGTCTGAAAAACACTTTCAGTAGAAGATCTCCTATAAATAAATAAAAAACTCCCATAGACAAATAAATAAATTAAATACAACTCTACTGGACATTGTATTTGTACGAACGACGGATACAAATTCTGTGTGTGTTTTTTACTATTTTTATTTTATTGCTGCATCTCAAAAGGAAAACGGCGACAAAACGACCAGTAAAATCCGACCAACGACGATTCATTGCTGGTACGTGTTTTTTGCCGGGTTAAAGTGTAAAATGTACAAACTAACGACAGGAAAGTAGAAAAAGTGCAGAAACATCACATCACTCATCATTTTTCTAATTTACACGGCAAGTTTTGAACATATTTCCTTCTTAAACTGCTTATTTCGCCGCCTCATCACAGAAGATACTCGAAATTCAAATTGCACATGTCCAAAACGACGACCGCAACATCGTCCACAAAACAAATCGCTTTCCCAAGTTTCGGAAACGACCCTCTTCTTCACCTTCCACTCTCTAAAACAGTTGTCTTTCTCACTTCTTCACCTTTGGGTCGTCTTCCTCTTGTTTTCTCCCTAAACACCGTCCTTCCTCCTCCTCCTCCTCCTCTTCCTCGCTGTCTCTCTTCCGTCAGTCCATCTGACTCACACACTCACACCGGGGTCAACCTCTCCTGGATTAGGTCACCGCTCGCTCGATGAAGTTGACCTCTGACCCCGGGGTGGAGGAAGCCGCTTGCATCCTAACCAGCTGCTGGACGACGGGCCGTGCCGTTGCGGGCCACGTCTGGCCCTCCGCCTGACGCACTCGAGGGAGCGGGAAACGGACGTATCAATAATATATACTTTAGTCGAGAAAAAGGAATTTATTTTGTTTGTTCCAACCAGGAAGTGTTTTTTTAGAGCTGATCGTGATTGGACATAACGAGAGCGATTTCAGCAGCAAAGTCTGATTATGAATGCAGTTTTACTTCAAAAAACAACGCATTACAATTATATATATATTTTTGGCAACGTAGAAAAAAAGGAAATATTTAAAATGTTAAAATTGGAATCAGAATTTTTTTTAATACAATGGTAAAAATATAAAACTACAACCCAAATCTAGACGTACGTTTTTTTTTTTAAATTCAAAGTTGTGCATTTGAATTGAATTATTTTCTGCATTTTCTCTTTTAAAATTAGAATTATTGGTGTTGTTTTCTTGTATTAATACATATATTCTTGGGGTTTCTTTGTGTCTGAATTGTGCTTTACAAATGAATAAAGTTGTTACTTCTATAGACAGTGTGAAACTGAAAACTAAACAAAAAAGACAGGAAATATTCACTTTTTGTGGTGACATTTTGTACATTTTAAAACAGAAAAACAGCAACATTCATATTGTAAATTTGAAAATTGTGAGACTGTGTGTTAAATAAAGAAAAATGGGACTAAACCAGGACCGAAATCAAACTAAATGAGAACTAAATTACCACAAAATCTAAAACGATTAAATGAAACCGGTGGTGGTCTCCGTACGTGGTGGTCTCCGTACGCGGTGGTCTCCGTACGCGGTGGTCTCCGTACGTGGTGGTCTCCGTACGCGGTGGTCTCCGTACGTGGTGGTCTCCGTACGCGGTGGTCTCCGTACGCGGTGGTCTCCGTACGCGGTGGTCTCCGTACGTGGTGGTCTCCGTACGCGGTGGTCTCCGTACGCGGTGGTCTCCGTACGCGGTGGTCTCCGTACGCGGTGGTATCCGTACGCGGTGGTATCCGTACGTGGTGGTCTCCGTACGCGGTGGTATCCGTACGTGGTGGTCTCCGTACGTGGTGGTCTCCGTACGTGGTGGTCTCCGTACGTGGTGGTCTCCGTACGTGGTGGTCTCCGTACGTGGTGGTCTCCGTACGCGGTGGTCTCCGTACGCGGTGGTCTCCGTACGTGGGGGTCTCCGTACGTGGTGGTCTCTGTACGCGGTGGTCTCCGTATGCGGTGGTCTCTGTACGTGGTGGTCTCTGTACGTGGTGGTCTCTGTACGCGGTGGTCTCCGTACGCGGTGGTCTCCGTATGCGGTGGTCTCTGTACGTGGTGGTCTCTGTACGTGGTGGTCTCTGCACGCGGTGGTCTCTGTACGCGGTGGTGGTCTCTGTACGCGGTGATCTCTGTACGTGGTGGTCTCCGTACGCGGTGGTCTCTGTACGCGGTGGTCTCTGCACGTGGTGGTCTCTGCACGTGGTGGTCTCTGCACGTGGTGGTCTCTGCACGTGGTGGTCTCTGTACGGGGTCACGCCTCTGAATAACGCAGACTTATTGATCAGTCTGGGGTCATGCATTGACAAATCCTGTCTCTACAAATTCAGTCTTACTTAGTGCGGGTTAATATCTCGTTAACTTCTATTACGGGCGGGCGGCTCTCGTGCTCCGCCGCCGCCGCCGCCCGGGTCCCAGATGTGGAGTCCAAGGCGCAGCCGGAGCACGAAGAGATTATTGGGAATCAATGGGAGCAGAGTTAACATTTCCCAGGGCCGATCGCGGATCTATTGGCTCTGTATTTATTGAGATTGAGCTTGTCGTCTGTTGTAACGGCCGTCAACACGAGGAGTTATGAGGGCCAATAATCAGCTGTTTAAACATCTCGCACGTCACATTCAGCCACTCTGAAATATGCCGGAACATTAAATATGAGCCACATAAATCCAGGTTCACTTTGTTTTTATCTCAGGAGCACAAAGAAAATAACATTGCTCAATAAGGTCATGATGAATGTGGCAGAAAAGTGGCACTGGTTTAGTCCTGGTTTAGCTCTACTCAAGTCCTGTTTTAGTCCTGGTTTAGCTCTACTCAAGTCCTGGTTTAGTCCTGGTTTAGCTCTACTCAAGTCCTGGTTTAGTCCTGGTTTAGTCCCAGGTATAGACCTGGTTCAGTTTAGGGTTTTTTATGCTGGTTTAGTCCAAGTTTGACCCTGGTTTAGTCCCGGTTTTAGTCCCTGTTTTAGTCCCGGTTTTAGTCCCGGTTTTAGTCCCGGTTTTAGTCCCGGGTTTAGACCTGGTTTAATCCTAATTGAGACCTGGTTTAGACCGATTAGCCCTTGTTTAGTCCTGGTTTAGTCTTGGTTTAGTCTTGGTTTAGTCTTGGTTTAGTCCTGGCTTAAGTCCTAATTCAGACCTGGTTTAGACCCCCGTTTAGACCCCTGTTTAGTCCTGGTTTAGTCCTGGTTTAGACCCGGTTTAGAAGTGCGGTTAGATATTTTTTTTTTACAATAAATATACTTTAAAAATAAATAATGTCCTGATTATTTGACAGCATCATTTTCACCAAACTGCAGCACAAAGAGTAAAAACCTGCCACATTTCCACCTTGTATTTTTGCTTATGGCGCCACTTTTAAAATTGTACACGGTGCGATGCCATCATTTGATTTAGCATTAATTCATTTGAGGCGATTACGGCAGGGCGAGATGACAGGGGCGCGGCGGGGGGTCCGGGACGGGGGCCGGGCGCTCTTATCTGCACCGGGACAGTCCTGATCCAGATTTTCCACGCCCCAAAAGAGGGACTAAACCCAATATATCCAAACACTTTGAGCTCACACACAACTTGACTGCTCAGGCGCATTATAGTCGCACCTATAGAAGATTAGACAGAAAAGTGGAATCGTCACGGCGACTGAAAGGACCGCCTCTTTGTCGCTTTAAGATGTGTTGAGTATTTAGGGCGGATCATCGTTAAAACGTACCTATTTCTGCAGAGTTAGAAGTGACACACGCCAGGAGAAGGTCAAATATAATTGTTCAGTTTGTGGACATTTTTCACACACAAAATATCAGCGTTGAGATAATATTGTGAATTTTGAATTTTTAAATATGCAAATAATAATATAGACTTTATTGCGTAAAGTAAAAATACAACACAAAAGAGCTGATTAAAATAAAAATGAAAACTGTTTTTAATAAGTGTAAGCTGTTATTTTTACTCTTTTGTGATACATTTTTTCTGTTGAATTGACATTCTATTGTCTAAATATTGCAATAAAATTTCTCCATTATCAGGAAATTGAAAAAGAATAATTGAAAAATATATATATATATTTTGTCAATATCACCCACACCTACTCACAAATAACTTATTTAATATGGTCTGTTGAATATACTTAATTTAAAGCGAGTACTTAACTAATACTGGTCAGAAAACATGTGAATCGTAATCAGTTTATTGGGACATTTCTTGTGCAAAAAGGGAAACAATTTGAAAAATTCTAAATTTTGACTTTGTGCAATTTTTTTTCAAACTTTCAGGTTTTGTTCCCATTTCGTGCATAGATATTCATTATATACGACGTTATACAAGGATTAGCCCGGGCAGAAATGTCAAA
Source organism: Eucyclogobius newberryi (assembly GCF_026437365.1). Lineage (NCBI taxonomy): Eukaryota > Metazoa > Chordata > Actinopteri > Gobiiformes > Gobiidae > Eucyclogobius > Eucyclogobius newberryi. The sequence goes on from NW_027315790.1 coordinate 28,892,128, forward strand.
TTGAATAGTATTTGAAAATAAATGTTCTTTCTGGTCAATTCTATATCTTTAGGAATGTTTTTGTGGTGAGATTATAAAAGAAACTTTAAAAGAAATAACACTAATGACGGTAAAAGATGCAAGAATCACAAGTCAACACAAGTAGAATAGACTGATGAGAACTGGTTTAGCCTCTACATTATAAAACATTTTAGTCGGACACAAAGTTTGAGGCCGAAATCCAAAACATTTGCATTTTTTGCTCTGAATATTCGACGCGTCCTTGTTTCAACTTTCCTCATCGATCTTTTCCCCGGCGCGTCGGAAAAGCAGGAAGCGCCAGTAATTAATTTAACCCTTCGACGAGCGGCCGGACGGCAGTGGCGTTGCCATGGCGACCGTCACATCTCGCTCTCCTTCTGCCTCGGGATAAACTCGCCCCGAACGCGGCTCAAATGGAGAAACGCGAAGACTTGAGGCGTCGTCTTTGCGTTCAAACGTTTAGAAATGAGAACAAACTTTGACAGGAAGTGGATGATTTGAAGTGGAATTTAAATTTGGTGGAGTTTGGAGACTATAAAATAAACCTTTCATCATTAAAAAAACCCGCCATTATTAAATCTTATTTCATAAAACTATAAACATTTGTCATTTGATCCATAATACAATGGTTCTAATAAAATTAGCAACAGAAACCAGGGAATACAGTCGAGTAAATAAAGTGACCGCCGTCGCTGCCGTCGCCGTACAGCATTTCTGATTAACAGCGGAAATGCCATCGCCCCGCGCAGTCTAATTACTTCCATCGCCTAATCTTTGACATTATCGTGAAATAGTAACGTAATTTCACGGCGGAAGCAGCTCCGGACGTGTTATAATCCCCCGGTCGCGAGGCCGCCGGCGCTTTGTGCCATAAAACCACCGTCTTTTAATATGTTGTGCGCCTTAATGTTGCCCAAAGGCGACGCTCGACTCGCTCAATTAAAGGCCGAGCCCCGCCGCCGTTTCATTTGCGGCGCGGGACCCGGCGGCGGCAGCGCCCGGTGAGTTGCGGTAATGGCGGTGTGGCCGGCTGAACCCTGACCTCCGACCCCCAACCCCCTTCCCTCCCGATGTCACGGCGAATGGGTGAGGGAGGGGGGGGGGGAAAAGGCAATAAACGGTGTGTGGATCGTAAAAACCAAATAATCCCCTAATGGCGGCGCGGGCGATGGCGGCGCGTCGGGTCGAGCGCGGCGTTTTACGGGGTGAAAGAGGGAGGGGCCACGTGTCACATGGTCGCCGCCGACGCTCGGACAAGGTCAAGTTCAGCGGCGAAATGTGGACACGGGACTCGTTAGGTCTGCTGGACGTTAGAGCTGAAGATATTTGACCAAACGCGCTCGAAACTACGGAACGCCTCCGTGATCGGACCTGAATGTGACCCAAAGACCAGAAGATGGCAGCGATTCACGCAATTATAGATTTAAACGCAGGCCAAAAACTAGTAAAGGCTTTATTTATCTGTAAAAAGACATCTGAACACACACAGTTCACTCCAAAATGGCAAAGTAACTCTCCTTCTCCTTTTCTACAATGCATATAAATCCAGATAATCTCAATTAAAAAATTAAAAATAAAAATCGATTAATCGGTTGGAGTATCAGTCGATTTATCGGGATTAAAATTATTTATATGGACCACAGCAGACATTTTGTAATGAATTTTGTTGTTTTTTTCACTTTATTTAATGACCAAAAGCCTAAAAACTGGATTTGTACAACAGATTTATGCGGTTAATTGGGTCGAATCCTGCACATGTAAAAACAGAATAACATGCATGATAAAGACACACATATTCTGCAGATGTGGTACAACATACTGCTAAAATATCGATATCGCAACAACACCGAGTCTATGATAGAAATGTGTTGTTTTAAAGGCTGAATTCACCTCGGTTTTGCCTCTAAAACATTAATCTTTGTTTTAACACGACCGAAATGATTGTGTCAAAAAGTCTACGCCAAAATAAAGGCGCAACTAAGACATGTATAACGTGAACAAAAGGTGCAGGCTGCTGTTGCCCATGGATACAAACTGACACACTGTTGACCCAAGACAAAGAACTACATATGATTAACGTCTTTAAAATGTAGACAAAAAATACAAATTTGCTCTAATTTTCTGGCATGCAGTTACTGTAGAGTTAAAAAACAAACAAAATAAAATAAAATAAATCAAAATATAAATGAGTCCAGCCTTTTTGCAGCAAAGAAAAGTGCAAAATAAAGACATGAAAACACACAATATCTGACGTGCTTTGCAACAACATCCCACAAACTGCATTATATTATTGAATTAAACACACATTTTGACTTCAACAACGCGAAATTCCGTCAACAAAAGGTCCAATTGTGACTAGAAAAAAACCTGACTCTTCTTTCTCAGTCATGTGCGTTGCCCTTTTGTAGCTGGTTAGCACATTGTGAGCTTAAACCGCTAAATCTCGCTTCATTTTCCACGTTTGGACGATGACGCACCTTGTCCCCCTCCTCTTCATCATCCTCTTCTTCATCATCATCTTCCTCCTTTAACGCGGTGTCGCCGCTGTTGGGGGGCAGTTACGCGCATCCGCAGACGTCCCATTGTGTTTTCATTTATTTATCAATTCAAATGAAAGTCTGACTGTCGCGTTCGGGACAGAAAATCGATCGGTGACAAATGCGCGGCCGTGGAAAGGCGCGGGGGCCCGTCTGTGTTTCACTCCGGAGCCTTTTATTCCTGGACACGAAATTACACCTCGGCCTTTTGGGGGTTTCCACGGCAATCTGCCCCTCACGCCGCAGCCCGGGTTGTGCTACATTTTATGCGCCTTTCTACGTGGTTCTAAAAGATGCAAACAGGACACGTTCGTTTGCGTAAAATCACGTGGTGTCAGTAGTTTTTGCCCCAGTTTGATCGTGTTCCGTGTTTGAGCTTTAAAAAGTATTCTTCCAGATGTATTCAGAGACGTGGAGGCCATTTACATGCGATGCATAAACACGCACGTGCGTAAAAATGAGAAATAAAAACAGAAATGTGAAAGATACAACGTGTTATTGTCGTGTGTGATTTATTGTTACAAAAAACACCGATGTGTGGTTTATAAATAATTTGCATATCATTTGAATATTGTGCGTTTGCTTTGTAAAAGGCCTGGGTTGTGCTCGGATATTTTTATAACATTTGTTAGAAAAACAGGCAATATGTTGATTAATATTGATATTCAAATATAAAACCAATTAATTGCTAATAATTTACATATTGTTACATTTGAGATGATTTGCGTTTTGCGTCATTTAAGGCCGTTTTCTACACAAATAATATAATTATATGTGAGTGTAAAAGATAAAACATGTCAACTCTGAAGGAGCTTTGTTAATTAGGCTCGTTATGGAACATTCAGGGGAAATGTCAGAGTCGAGTTAAAAAACCTTATGTGAATTTCCTCAAAATCATAGAGATTTGGCAGAAAATGACAGACTATTTTTATATTTGTAATGTTTAAATAATAATATATACAGTTTATTGATGAGTGCAAGTTTAACCTCCACACGAGCAGAAAGCATTCTTTGGACATTTCTTTTTAAACGGAAACCCAGTTTAGTCAGCTCTAATTCAGACAATTTATATCAGTCAAAAGTTGGTTTTAAAAATGACTCACTGTAAATAATAAACCAGTTACACATTAGAAAAAGAGCATGACAATAGATGTTTCTAGTTTGCTCTTTTGGACATTAAAGTGTTATTGACAATCATCTGCTGATCGATTTAAAACAATAAAAATACTTTCCCACTTTAGATATTGCAAATACTAAATCTAGGCTAAACGCTTGTTCCTCCATAAATGTATTTTCATCCCACAAGAGTCGACACACACTCAAATGTTGTGTGTTTTTATGCGTTTGAAGAGGTCAAAGGCACCAAAGGGATCGTAAACACTAAACATCTCATCTGAAGCCACATATTCCTCGTATAGTCAAGTGAAGACACCAAAAGGACAAGCGAGACCACCGTCTGCTCTTTTTGTGGCTCGCTCGTCTCCCGGGGTCAAACCTGCAGCTTTTAATTGATTTCTCATAATTAACTCAGTGTTCATTGATTTCTGTGGGATGGACCTCTGCTCCGGCCTCATCGACAACCTCATTATTTCACTGTTAACCCCAATAAGCCCAAATAAATACTCACCGCATTCAATAACAATTAGGGAGCACTAAATGACCTGTTAAAGCCTCAACCGGGACGACGGCGCTTTGAGGGTCAGCAAATCAAAACAGCTGAAATAAAAAGGTGTATTTTTGGTTAAAGGTTTAAGATAAATAAGCCTGAGAAATGACATCGACAGCAACAACAATCACAGCAGCGTTTATGGTCATTTGAGGGATGAAAGTGATAAAAAAAAAACTTAATATTCATCTGTAAAAAAAAAAAAAAAATTAAATAATCAGCTTTACATATTTCTGAATGAACCTACATTTGTGAATTTGAGGGCAAGTTCTTCTCCCATGAGAAAATAAACCTAGATATCTAGTCAGCTTTTTCAATTTAAATAAATGTTGAATGAACATTTGTATTGGAAATAGATCTAAATTATTTGTTTTGATCCACATGTGACAAAATAAGATATTGCATAGGGTCAAAATATAATAGTGTTTGAATTTATTTGTATTTTTATTTGTAAAGAAACACATTTTATTGGACATAATGTAAATATTGAAAGATTATGACTCATGTCCATTTTCATTCTCAGGTTGATGTGAAAATATCTACAGGAAAAATGAGAAAAAAGCCAAATGATAGTCATTAGTTTTATTAGGAATATAAAGCAGCAACAAAGACGTCTCATTTACTTTATTTGTTTTATATTTTAGCTTTATGCAGTCGTCCTACAGTTTATGCTCGTCGTGCGATTGTGAAAACGTGGACGAGTGTACGGTGTTCAGTCCAATGTCCTCTCGCCGGACTGGCCCCCGAAGGCTTCACCGCTTCAACCTTTAACTCACACACAACGGCCAGAGAGCAGGCGTCCAGAGAGACCGGGCGTCCAGAGAGGCCGGGCGCCCAGAGAGACCGGGCGTCCAGAGAGACCGGGCGTCCAGAGAGACCGGGCGTCCAGAGAGGCCGGGCGTCCAGAGAGACCGGGCGCCCAGAGAGACCGGGCGTCCAGAGAGACCGGGCGTCCAGAGAGCGCATGCAGGCGTCCAGAGCGCATGCAGGCGTCCAGAGCGCATGCAGCCGTCCAGAGAGCGCATGCAGCCGTCCAGAGCGCATGCAGGCGTCCAGAGCGCATGCAGCCGTCCAGAGCGCATGCAGCCGTCCAGAGCGCATGCAGGCGTCCAGAGCAGGCTGTATCCCCTCAAAACAACATCTAATTCCAGTGAAGATGAACCACAGAAAAGGCTGTGATCTTTAGCTAAAAGTTAAAAAAAAAAGCTTCACATATTTTACTGTATTCAGTGCAAAAATAATGCCCTGCCCTTGAATTTGAGTATTTCTTGAACATTTCTTGCACCAAATCCTCAAAAGTACAATTTACATTCTGTGTTGTTTGTTCTATGATGGTGAATGACAATATGCATCAATAAATATCCAAACACGACTATCAACATTACACAGATTTAACATCAAACTATTCAATTATTAGATTAGAACAATGAAAATGAAAGGGAATTGTTTGAAGAAACCATGGAAACGGATTTACAGGTACATTTAGTCATTGGTTTGTATTCTGTGGCTTGTGTCGACCTGAGGGACAAATACATCTTCTTAAACGTCTCAAGTTCAGACGGAGACTGAGTGTGAGCGGCTCCAAAGTGAAGGGCAGATAATAGACCCGGGGCAGGGAACAGGGGTAAGTGTGGAGGAAGAATGGGGAGGGAGGGGCCAAAGAGAGGGAGGGAGGGGCCGAAGAGAGGGAGGGAGGGGCCGAAGAGAGGGAGGGAGGGCATCTGTGGTCACGCTGAATGGAACACAGAGGCCCCTGTGTTCTGGGCACGTGCAGCCGGAAAAAAAGAAACAACAGCGCTCCATCTGTCTTTTAAAACAGGGGGAGAAACAAGGGGGAAAAGGAGAGAAACAAGGGAGAAAAACAAGGGGGAAAGGAGAGAAACAAGGGTGAAAAACAAGGGAGAAAGGAGAGAAACAAGGGGGAAAAGGAGAGAAACAAGGGAGAAAAACAAGGGGGAAAGGAGAGAAACAAGGGAGAAAAACAAGGGAGAAAGGAGAGAAACAAGGGGGAAAAGGAGAGAAACAAGGGAGAAAAACAAGGGGGAAAGGAGAGAAACAAGGGGGAAAAGGGAGAGAAACAAGGGAGAGAAACAAGAGAAAAAGAGAAACAAGGGAGAAAAACAAGGGAGAAAGGAGAGAAACAAGGGAGAAAGGAGAGAAACAAGGGGGAAAAGGAGAGAAACAAGGGAGAAAAACAAGGGGGAAAGGAGAGAAACAAGGGAGAAAAACAAGGGAGAAAGGAGAGAAACAAGGGGGAAAAGGAGAGAAACAAGGGAGAAAAACAAGGGAAAGGAGAGAAACAAGGGGGAAAAGGGAGAGAAACAAGGGAGAGAAACAAGAGAAAAAGAGAAACAAGGGAGAAAAACAAGGGAGAAAGGAGAGAAACAAGGGGGAAAAGGAGAGAAACAAGGGAGAAAAACAAGGGGGAAAGGAGAGAAACAAGGGGGAAAAGGGAGAGAAACAAGGGAGAGAAACAAGAGAAAAAGAGAAACAAGGGAGAAAGGGAGAGAAACAAGGGAGAGAAACAAGAGAGAAAGGGAGCGAAACAAGGGAGAAAGGAGAGAAACAAGGGAGAAAAGGAGAGAAACAAAAACAAGGGGGAAAGGAGAGAAACAAGGGGGAAAAGGAGAGAAACAAGGGAGAAAAGGAGAGAAACAAAAACAAGGGGGAAAGGAGAGAAACAAGGGAGAAAGGAGAGAAACAAGGGAGAAAAGGAGAGAAACAAAAACAAGGGGGAAAGGAGAGAAACAAGGGGGGAAAGGAGAGAAACAAGGGAGAAAAGGAGAGAAACAAGGGGGAAAAGGAGAGAAACAAGGGGGAAAGGATAGGAAAGGGGAAAAGGAGAGAAACAACCCACACCCCCTGTCCCCGCCCACATCCCTGCACCTAGTGATTATTTGATAATGAAGGCTCAAGAATCAGGGTTAAAATGTCATAACAGCAACTTTCCAAGAATAAAAACAGAAATAAAAATCCACTTTTTGCTCTGAACAGGAAGTCAGTTATTCCACTTTAGATGAATATTGTGGTTTAAATAAAGAAAATGTAAAGTGTTCATTTTTGTCATTCAAAACTAGGAAAAAAAGCTCTTTATGTTCTTTCACGTCGCTATCACACTTAATGACAAAAACAGGACATTTTAAAAGGCTGCACTTGTGTTAAAATGTCCTTAGAAGTCTCTAGAAGGTTCTGTAAACGCACTTTATTCTTGTGATAGTTGTAATACAAACTGCACATTTTTCCTCAAAATCTTTCAACATTGTTTCATTTACTCTTAAATCTAACCTAAATTACCAGCAGTTCTATTTGCCAAATCTTATTGTACACAAATGCTCTTATTAAAACGCTCTCTTATCTTGTAATATTTGTTAATTTTCCAGTGAACTGAAGATTGACTTTTAAACACAATTACACGTTTTTCTGTAACGTTTCAGCTCCGACTGGAAATCCTGCCATTTTAATCCCACAAGTCAATCAAACCAAACCACTATATCTAATATATAATTATGTAAGACGCCGACACATTCTGTTGTCAAACCAAACGCCCAAACCAAAAAGAAAGTATAATTATTACAATAAAATCATGTTATTTCCTCCAAATGAAATAATAATCAACATTAAACACACAAAACATTCATCTTCAACACAACAACTGTCTCCGCGTCCTTCAGCAGATCTTAAGCCGCTTCTGTTACACACCTTTTTCCTGTGCATCTTTGCTGTTTCCATGACTACCTGCATCCAGCCTCGGAGAAAACATAAAAAACGGCGTCCGGGGAGAGAGAGGAGGGGCGGGGGGCCGCGTTCAGGGGGCCGCGTCCGTCCCATAAGTGCGCGTGTCGAGTGGACGGCGGGTGATGACACTCAGCCCGCGCCTCCGTGGCTCCTCTCCGGCCTAATAAAAGTTATATTAAGGTCACGGAGACAAAAAACACACTGCATTAAAAAAAAGGAGAAACGACATGGGGAAAAAAAACAAAAAAAAACAAGCGCGAACTGTTAAAAACGCGTGAAGGTGAACGCGATACAAGACAAGGACGCGCGCCCCAAAGTGGAGCTCTGAGATGATAAATGCAAAGAAGGAAAAAAAAAAACGTGGAATATATAGAAACAAACAAGACATCGTGTGAACATTTACCTGTGACAAGAAAGCCTTTTACAAAACATATAATGCAGGATTTAAAAAAGGCGCACGAGGATAACGTAAAAGACAATCATAGCCTCCTGAATGTTTCTACACACTTTAATTAACTGCATATTATGACAATGCGACTTATATTAGGCTGTTAAAAGCAAGTTCAGTAATACATTCACAACAAAACGCCATTAAAATTGTCATATAGTTAAATAAAAAGGCCAAACTTATACTAAACGTTACTCCTTAGCTTACATTTAAGAGTACAGTGACATAACCAAATGATTAAACTGCTTAAACTATAGAATTATGCCATTTAACTTAGCCCAGTATATAAAATCATAATCTATTTAGGCCAATTAATAGTTTATAGCATTCTGTTGTGTTCCCAACTCATCTAAAATCAAATATTTGAAACGGTCAGGCCACAGTACATCTTATTTCTGCCTCAGTCTCTTGTACTTCCTCGTGAAAATGCCATTAAATTCAATCCCATTGGTGATTTTAGAGCTGCAGGTTGAAGCAGTCGACAAAACTAAACCCAGACAACCCACACGTGACCGATCCGGGCGCGTGTGGGTGAAAGCGCACGAGCTCCCACGGTTCTGGAGGAGTTTGTGGAACAACATTTAATGGAATGTTTGGTATAAAAGCCAAACTCAAATGTAAAAGTAACGGATCCAATGCCGAATATTAGCCGTGGTAGACAAGCCGATACAACCAATCTACTGTTAGTGATAATAAAGGACTAAAAACACAGCCATGTGCTCGCTTTTCTGCCAAACTCGCGCGCACGCATCCAAAGAAAGCTAAATATGTCAATAAGTTACTGTCTGGGTTTTTTGTCATGTACTTCACCTGGAAAAGTAAGCTTCTATGACAAGGGACAAGTCCAAAATATTTCACTTTCTGCGTGAAAACCTTCCAATGGTTAAAATAAATAAAAAGCACAGTATTTGAGTGTAATTGGAGTGAATCACGTGTGTGTGTGTGTATGTGTAATGTATGTACCGTGTATGTGTGTCCAGTACTGTGTGTGTAGTATGTGTAATGTATGTACCGTGTATGTGTATATTGTTTATGTGTGTGTAATGTGTGTATAATATGTATGTGTGTGTAACGTGTATGTGCAGTACTGTGTGTGTAGTATGTACCGTGTATGTGTGTCCAGTACTGTGTGTGTAGTATGTGTGATGTATGTACCGTGTATGTGTATATTGTTTGTGTATGTGTGTAACGTGTATGTAGTACTGTGTATGTGTAGTATGTACCGTGTATGTGTGTCCAGTACTGTGTGTAGTATGTGTAATGTATGTACCGTGTATATTGTTTATGTGTATGTATAATATGTATGTGTCCAGTGCTGTGTGTGTAGTATGTGTAGTGTTTGTAATGTGTGCTCGCTCGCTCAGGTGCAGCCGGAGGGAGACGGGCGCCATCGTGAGGCTGTTGCTGGAACTGCGCGTGTCTGCGCCACATGGACAGAGCCGCGCGCCTCCACAGTGACCTTCATCTTCCTCTGAGGAGCTGCATTGGACATCTACTACTACTACTACTACTACTACTACTACTACTACTACTACTACTACTACTACTACTACTACTACTACTACTACTACTACTACTACTACTACTACTACTACTACTACTACTACTACTACTACTACTACTACTACTACTACTACTACTACTACTACTACTACTACTACTACTACTACTACTACTACTACTACTACTACTACTACTACTACTACTACTACTACTACTACTACTACTACTACTACTACTACTACTACTACTACTACTACTACTACTACTACTACTACTACTACTACTACTACTACTACTACTACTACTACTACTACTACTACTACTACTACTACTACTACTACTACTACTACTACTACTACTACTACTACTACTACTACTACTACTACTACTACTACTACTACTACTACTACTACTACTACTACTACTACTACTACTACTACTACTACTACTACTACTACTACTATGTAAATGAAAGCATACTACTACCTTATAATGGATTTCTTATGTTGACCATCGGCGCTAAAACTCACAAAAGGTCCATAGTAAGAAGCGTGGGCTGATGTTATGAAGAAAATATATTTTATTGTATCGTTTGTTATTTTAATAACTTCTAAACAGCATTTACTGAGAGTACCAAAAACAAAATAAAGCCTACACACATTCATATGAGTATTAACTTGATACTTTAGGGTCGATTGTGAAAAGACGAAGCTAAACGTATATTATAATAAACCTTCTGTGTTTTGCGTGTAACATTCATGGCATTTTCACTAAACTTTTATTCAACATTTGAACATTTCAACAACTTGTCTGCGTGAATGTATTAGTTATAGAAGTTTTCAGTTTTTTCCCCATTAAGTTGTGGTTGCAGAGCGTCTCTGAGTACACACTGGCAGCCACGTCTCCACCAGTCTGCCCCAGGGCTGCTGTGGCCCAGGATAAGAGCAGAAATGAGATGTTCTGAGAGTTTATTCTGCCTTTTCACTCATTTTGTCAGCGCTTTTGTCAAAACTTCCTCAAAACTCAAAACATTTAAATGAGGAAAAGCGCCGTCGAATTGATCGCTCGGTTGTGGAGAGTGAAAACCCGAAGCCCTCTGCGGAACACAGAGGGAGGGCGGCGTGCGGGGGGCTGCGTTTGGAGATTGGCTTTGCACGGACGCCTTGTGACTTTAAGATCCTATTTGGTCCAGTGGCTTAAAATCTCTCTCTCTCCAAAAAAAAAGGTGGCGGGTGAATTGGTGGGACGAAGGTGCTCGGGACCAGATAAGTGCCAGTGGATGTGGATTTGTATTCTGGATCACGGAGCGTCGCCAAAACCTCCCACTCCGTTTGATCTCAGGCCGCCGTGTCCCTGGGCAAGACACTCGACTCACTTCAGCTGCGCAAAACCCAACGCCTCATTATTTTGGGGGGGGGGGATTATTTGGGTAACGACACATCACAGTCTCACGGTTTATCGGAAATGTCGAGTTTCCAGTCACGCAACATATTTAAAAAGGGCTTTAATACAACATAATTCAGATTAAACCCATGGATAAACGTTGAGGTTCATGTACTGCAGAAGCTTCGTTAAGTAACTTGGCTTTAAACTCATTTTATTACAGGTTTATTGCAAAAAAACACCTTAAAAACATGGATTTTACTGCGAGCGTGCACGCCTCTCCACAGACCTGACTTGTACGTGGCCTGGCGGCGCTCGTCTCTATGGCGAGTGTAGCGTTTAAGGATTAACAGTCCTATGGGAGGTTTTGTCTATAGGAGTTTTTGTTTATAAGAGATCTTCTATTGAGTGTTTTTCAAACTTCCTATAAGTTATCTACTTCTGTATCTACCTGCGTTGCAACAATGAAATTCCCCCATGTGTGGACAATAAAGGAATATCTTATCTTATTCTGTCGCATGTATGACTGAAAGTACTCTACATTTCATAATCGTTGTTTTTTGTTGTGATTTTTTTTTACATTTTGGCCCGTTGTGTATAAAGTGTGTATAAAGTGTGCTCCAAACCAGTCTAATGTTCTGCAACTTTCTTTTGTAAGATTGTGTCAATATTTTCATAAAAAAGGAGTCATTCACAAATTTACGTTCAAATCCCAGTGTCATGATACTCGACATACATTTGAATACGTTCATAATGCATCAAACTTTATCAAATGCAAATGTCAGTTTAAATCCAGCACGGTCAATAATAATTTAAAGAAAAATAATGAACCGTCTGTGCGTCGTCCATTTTTACCATTTCAGTTCACGACTCATTGAAGCAGCGCTGAAGGTCGCCGAGTCTCACACACGACACGCGCTGACAACACAAATACTCCTGTGTATTCTGTAAAATACTATTCATATATTTCTCACTGGGATTTTAATGGTACTTTTCTGTTGGGCCATTTCATTATTCATGTAAACGTCTTCTTTTACTCTATAGAACTCTGTTCCTCGTGGATAAATAAAGTTATTGAATTGATTAAAGAAGCGATGTTATGATCTCCATGGAGACGAGCAGGTGGCAGAAGTGCACCTTTAAGTGTCACTGTTTTTGATGACGAGCGGCGTTCACTGCCAAACTACAACAAAAAGCACATTTAATCGTTCAGCTTTGTCAAGAAATTAATTGAAAAGTTAAAGTTTTTCGCGTGATTTTCTTCATTATTGGACAAAAGTGTCGTTTGACCCGTTTTCGTGGGCTCGTGTTGCATGTTCTCTGTGTGAAAACGGCACTTTACAGACTTTGCACTGGACTCAATGGGACAGTTTGCCTTTTAATTTAGTTTTTAGTTTGTTTATCAGGGACAATGCACTTAAAACATTGGCCTGTAAGAGGAAAGACTGCTAAATTCCACCCGCAGTCCCAGGTTGGTGTCAAAAAATGTCAATGTGAATCAAATAAAACATTCCACGTACATTTTAGGCTGTTAAAAAATAAAAACAAGGTCTTGGGGAAAATGACTCAAACTTGTACATCTGTCCAATGAGATCATACTGACAAATAGAAACATGTATTATTTTTTGTAAACAAGCTCCCCAGAGCATCTATAAAAATGTCTTTAGTTTAACGTAACTACGGTAACGCCGACTGCCCAATGGACATGTATAAACCTATTAAAGTGGTGCCATAATTGTAATCATGTGATCGGGGGCGGGTCAACTTAGTGACTATTGGATAAAACTTGTTCATTATATTTTAGGAAAGAAATGTAGCTAAACTGTTCAAATGTTTTGCTTGGAAAAACAGGTTTTAATCTAAATAAAATTGTTTTTTGCAATACTCATGCAGTTTAATCTATTTTGAGTGACAAAAAAAAAGTGTTTCTCCAAAAAACACATTTCCACTGTGCGAGACGGAATCTAAAAAATAAAATTGCATGTTTTTTGAATCATTTATTTGTATGATATTGTTGCAATTAAGTATAATAAAACCTGAGAAATCCAAGTCAATGTTGATATTTGGTACAGAAGCTTTTGTTTACAATTACAGCGGTCAGAGGTTTCCTGTTGTTGACCAGGTTTGTAGGTCTCTGGTGTCTTCTGACAGCTCATTGGTCTTGCCCATGGTAGTGGGTGGAGTCTGACGGATTTGGGGTGTGGTCAGGTGTCTTTATGCAGTTTACGAGCTCAGACAGGTGCTAATAATATAGATGAATAGGTGAAGTAAAGGCAGAATAACAGGTCTTTGAGAGCCAGAATTCTTGCTGATTGTGTTCAAACACTTATTTACAGCAACAACATACAAATAAATGACTAGAACTGATTTGTTCTAAAATGGAACACTCCTGGATGAATGAGGGTTACACCGACAAACAAATAAATTATCTTTGAAAAAAATAATTCTGTCTCCCACAGTGGAAATGCACCTACGATGAACATTTCAGAGCTTCATAATTAAGAGTGTGAGAACTTGAAATACTCACTTTCCTCCTCACTGATGCAGTTTGTTGTACTTCTGTAAAAGCTTTTAGCATTCAGGCATTTCTTGAATGATAGTTTGATTTAGACAGTAACTAATGATTATTTTGCTGATGAATTTGTCTTCTTTCGAATAATGGATTCGTTGTTTTGAACGCAAAAGTCACACGATGAACACATTTCGATCCGGATGAAGCTGAAGTGAAGCAGTTTGAGGATCCTGGAGGAGCACGTTTATGGACTAATAAAGTGTTTTCATCAAATAAACACCATTTACACATTTTCCACGTCATTTTCACGGAATTGCGGCTGAACGCGAGTCGTAAAACGTCTTTTCTCACCTCATGGCGTGTTCTGGAACCTGTGCGGAGCAGCTAACAATTATCCAATTACGTAACGAGTTGGCAATTATCAATTTCAATTATCAATTCGTTGGGATGAATCGATTATCTTGTCGCGGCCCTCGTTTGATTGGCTCCGCACCGTATTCTTTCTTCATTTGCTCCTGTATGATCCCTACAAAATAAAAGATAAAACAATAAACCACCACACCAAAAAAACCAAGGGCCACGACGGGCCCCTCTGCAACAGCGCCCACATTTATTATTAACACTCACGCGCTCCCCCCCCAATCAAAGCCCACCCCAATATGTCCCTGCAAACCCCAGCTCCGGACCCCCCCTCCCTCGCATCACAAAAACCATCCCCTCCTCCCCTGGAAAAAAAAAAAAGAAAAAAAAAGGAGAAGACTCCCGACCTTTCAACCCTGGGCTCCATGGCAACCCCAGTGACCCCCAGTTCCCTTGGCAACGACCTTGGAGCACGTCTGACCCACCGCCCCCCCCTCCCCTCCGCACACAGCACAAACCCCACCCAAGCGCCGCCTCGACTCGAGGCAAACCGATCGATATCCTATCACACAGAACAGTGGAGCGGAGGAGAGGGCCAGCCAGATTACGGAGAGGGGGGGGAGAGGGGCGGGGCACGGGCGGGGCGGGTGAAGGGGTGAGGGGTGTCCGAAAAGAAGGAGGGAAGAGGCTATATATTAGTGTGTGTGTGGAGGAAAGGTTTGAGAGGAGAAAGATGGAGTGTGTGTCTGTGCTTGTGCATCAGTGTGTGTGTGTGTGTGTAGTACTGCTCTGTGTGTGTGTGTGTGTAGTACTGCTCTGTGTGTGTGTGTGTAGTACTGCTCTGTGTGTGTGTGTAGTACTGCTCTGTGTGTGTGTGTGTGTAGTACTGCTCTGTGTGTGTGTGTAGTACTGCTCTGTGTGTGTGTGTGTGTAGTACTGCTCTGTGTGTGTGTGTAGTACTGCTCTGTGTGTGTGTGTGTAGTACTGCTCTGTGTGTGTGTGTAGTACTGCTCTGTGTGTGTGTGTGTAGTACTGCTCTGTGTGTGTGTGTAGTACTGCTCTGTGTGTGTGTGTGTGTGTGTGTCGGGGGCTTTAGTGCGGTTGTAATCAGGAGGAGAGCGAGGACAGAGCGGAGAGGCTGGGCAGGCGGCAGAGGAAAGGTGTATTAGTGTTGGATGTGGCGGTGGTAATGAGTGAGCGGCTCCTGTTCACATAAAGGATCGTGGACTCAAACCGCAGCAGGAATCATACAATTTAATGCAAAAACATTTAATAAAAATAACACTACTATAATAATATGTTACATCACTCGTGTACACAACGTTGTATTTTGATCGATTATTGCATGTTTGCGTGATCCTGTGTTGTGTCCCGTGTTTAAACTCGATCAGAAATGTCCCGTTTGTGCCTTACCCCTGTCCCCGCCCACTTCCCTGTGCTCAGCCGCGTTTATTTGGAAAATGAAGCCGCTTTTCAAAAAATAAAAACAAAACAGGTAAATAACAATCTAGTGCTTGTCACTACGATGAAGGGGCGGGGCTAATCGGTTCTGCGGTTTTGAACAGGAAGTCGATGAAACAGTTTATATTGAAGCCGTTTTTTGATCGACATTGCAGTTTACGATGAAACAAACTGTGAAATTATGATCTACTCATGTCTTTGTTCGATACTAAATACCTGAACAAGCATAATACGTCTCCTTTAACTTAACACCACGAAAAATCTGGTAACAATAAACTAGGATGACAGTTATTAGATCTGATTTTTGGTGTTTGTTTAGAGAAATCTGCGATATTCAATTAGTAAATTTTGAGAGAAACTGTTGCATTGTTGTATTTGGAAGACAATTATAAAACAAATGCAAGAAAAATATGCAAAAAGGGCAAACAAAAGTAATGAAAGAGAACTAGTTAAAGAATTAAATGACTTACTTTAACATTACTTTTGTTTGCCCTGTTTGTCTTGTTTAAACCTGGTATAAACGATCAGAATGAAATCAGATTACTCACGTCCAGTTAGCCGGTTGCTAGGATGAGTTGGCCGGTTGCTAGGATGAGTTGGCCGGTTGCTAGGATGCGGTTGAACTCAGAGTTTTGGAGTAACTTCTGAGTTCTGTTAAACTTTTTCTGTGAAACGTGAGGGAAACTGAGCCACTGATGAAGCAGCTGCTGAAGCTCAGCTCAGGCACAGCTCGGCCAATAGGAGTCAGGCTGGAGGGGAAGAGGGCGGGGCTATCTTAGGGGCACAGGTGGAGGTGAAACACATGGAAAGTACAACAGGAAGTCGAAGCATTAAGTTCACACAAACACATTCATCTAAAATCAAATTCAAATACCAGAAAACAATGTGAAGACCAAAAACAAAAATTACATCCCAATTATTTTTTGAAAATAATCAAATCATAAAGAGAAGATGATTGGATATGTAAATGAGATTCAAATGAAAACCATGGATATCAAAACTAAGCTCTTTGTTGATTGTTTGAAATAAGTGAGGTCCAGATCCAAAGGTTAGAGTGTGTCACATGTCACTGTGCTCGCAGCTGATTGGTCCAAACCAGACATGGACCTGGTCCAGAGCAGGAGTCGTGTTGCCTGACCAGCCACTCATGTACTTCTGTGATTATTCAATCTTATGTTGAATCAGTCAAAGTTTCCTATTTAACGTTTTAACATTTTGCTATAATCGAGCCTGGACATATTTCTCAATTATAACTGTTAATCCATGTTAAGAATCGAGCTATGGAGACATTTAGAAAACCAAACGAGACCTTTATCACAGTCGATAATGAAACAAATGGCAACGATATGGTCAAACTCAGAAGCTGAGAAGGAGGAGTTAAAGGTGGAGCAGCAGTGGCTCTAGAACATTCTGTCGTTGGCTCGTGCTGGTTCTGGTGCCGCTCTTATAGTCTTATAGAGCCTAAAGGCCTACAGCAGAGCCACTCATGGACCCTGACCTGAACTGTGGTCAGAGAGGCCTACAGCAGAGCCACTCATACTGACCTGAACTGTGGTCAAAGAGGCCTACAGCAGAGCCACTCATGGACCCTGACCTGAACTGTGGTCAAAGAGGCCTACAGCAGAGCCACTCATGGACCCTGACCTGAACTGTGGTCAGAGAGGCCTACAGCAGAGCCACTCATACTGACCTGAACTGTGGTCAAAGAGGCCTACAGCAGAGCCACTCATACTGACCTGAACTGTGGTCAGAGAGGCCTACAGCAGAGCCACTCATACTGACCTGAACTGTGGTCAGAGAGGCCTACAGCAGAGCCACTCATACTGACCTGAACTGTGATCAGAGAGGCCTACAGCAGAGCCACTCATGGACCCTGACCTGAACTGTGGTCAGAGAGGCCTACAGCAGAGCCACTCATACTGACCTGAACTGTGGTCAGAGAGGCCTACAGCAGAGCCACTCATACTGACCTGAACTGTGGTCAGAGAGGCCTACAGCAGAGCCACTCATACTGACCTGAACTGTGATCAGAGAGGCCTACAGCAGAGCAACTCATGGACCCTGACCTGAACTGTGGTCAGAGAGGCCTACAGCAGAGCCACTCATACTGACCTGAACTGTGATCAGAGAGGCCTACAGCAGAGCCACTCATGGACACTGACCTGAACTGTGGTCAGAGAGGCCTACAGCAGAGCTACTCATGGACACTGACCTGAACTGTGGTCAGAGAGGCCTACAGCAGAGCCACTCATACTGACCTGAACTGTGGTCAGAGAGGCCTACAGCAGAGCCACTCATGGACACTGACCTGAACTGTGGTCAGAGAGGCCTACAGCAGAGCTACTCATGGACACTGACCTAAACTGTGGTCAGAGAGGCCTACAGCAGAGCCACTCATGGACACTGACCTGAACTGTGGTCAGAGAGGCCTACAGCAGAGCCACTCATGGACACTGACCTGAACTGTGATCAGAGAGGCCTACAGCAGAGCCACTCATGGACACTGACCTGAACTGTGATCAGAGAGGCCTACAGCAGAGCCACTCATGGACACTGACCTGAACTGTGATCAGAGAGGCCTACAGCAGAGCTACTCATGGACACTGACCTAAACTGTGGTCAGAGAGGCCTACAGCAGAGCTACTCATGGACACTGACCTGAACTGTGGTCAGAGAGGCCTACAGCAGAGCTACTCATGGACACTGACCTGAACTGTGGTCAGTGAGGCCTACAGCAGAGCCACTCATGGACACGGACATGAACTGTGGTCAGTGAGGCCTACAGCAGAGCCACTCATGGACACTGACCTAAACTGTGGTCAGTGAGGCCTACAGCAGAGCCACTCATGGACACGGACATGAACTGTGGTCAGTGAGGCCTACAGCAGAGCCACTCATACTGACCTGAACTGTGGTCAGTGAGGCCTACAGCAGAGCCACTCACGGACACGGACATGAACTGTGGTCAGTGAGGCCTACAGCAGAGCCACTCATGGACACTGACCTGAACTGTGGTCATAGAGGCCTACAGGTCTGTGGAGGACAGTTTGGATTCTAGTTCTTATGTTTCTTTTTGACATCTGGTGGTCTCCGTGTGTCCAGCAGCTCTCCTCCTCGTGGTCATCAAAAGCTCTGCTTTTCACTGTGTTTAATTCAAATCCTTCACCGTTCGAGAAACACAGCTTTATTGTATTTGGAGAGCAAAACATTTAGTTTCTAGAAATATTATGAAATTTGGAACATTTTATTTTGGCTTCCCAATCAAAAAAGTTCATGAGACCTATGTCATATTTCTTGCGGCGTAACCGTAGTGATGACAGAAACCTCAGGTTATTCCAATGGGACAATGGGCAAATCTCTAATGTTTATGAACTCCTCCGAGGGCGTTAACCCCATTAATCATCTTCAAACATTATCCATATTTTTCTTTTACGTACAAAGGTCTCTATTACGCAATAATGTGCATATTTGTAAAGGAGAGAAGGCTTCGGCGATCATTGCCGCTTGCAGCTATATTACACTATTTTCAACCATAAAAACATGTCAAACTGTCAATTAATCAAGAAAGTGCATAAATCTGCATCAATTTCAGCAATAAACACTTTGAACTTCTGAGCCAAACGAGCAGTGATCATGTCAAATGTGATCAATAAATGTGATGTGTGCAGCCGTCTCAAACAGAAGACCAGACGCCACGGCAACGCCGAGAGTTTCTCACATCGTTTATTTCCATTTTCTACAAAACTCACAAAGCAGAGACCAAAAAGAGAGATTCTTCTGTTTTTATCATTGATATTACAGAGGAGAGAAGAGAGAGAAGGGAGAGAGAGGAGAGAGAGAAGAGAGAGAAGGGAAAGAAGAGAGAGAAGAGAGAGAAGAGAGAAGAGAGAGAGAAGAGAGAGGAGAGAGAGAGAAGAGAGAGAAGGGAGAGAAGAGAGAGAAGAGAGAAGAGAGAGAGAAGAGAGAGGAGAGAGAGAGAAGGGAGAGAAGGGAGAAGAGAGAGAGAAGAGAGAGGAGAGAGAGAGAAGGGAGAGAAGGGAGAGAAGAGAGAGGAGAGAGAGAGAAGGGAGAGAAGGGAGAAGAGAGAGAGAAGAGAGAGGAGAGAGAGGAGAGAGAGAAGGGAGAGAAGAGAGAGGAGAGCGAAGAGAGAGGAGAGAGAGAAGGGAGAGAAGAGAGAGGAGAGAGAGAGAAGGGAGAGAAGAGAGAGAGAAGAGAGAGGAGAGAGAAGAGAGAGGAGAGAGAGCGAAGGGAGAGAAGGGAGAAGAGAGAGAGGAGAGAGGAGAGAGAAGAGAGAGGAGAGAGAGAGAAGGGAGAGAAGAGAGAGGAGAGAGAGAAGGGAGAGAAGGGAGAAGAGAGAGAGGAGAGAGGAGAGAGAAGAGAGAGGAGAGAGAGAGAAGGGAGAGAAGAGAGAGGAGAGAGAGAGAAGGGAGAGAAGGGAGAAGAGAGAGAGAAGAGAGAGGAGAGAGAAGAGAGAGGAGAGAGAGAGAAGAGAGAGAAGAGAGAAGAGAGAGAGGAGAGAGAGAAGAGAGAGGAGAGAGAGAGAAGGGAGAGAAGAGAGAGAGAAGAGAGAGGAGAGAGAAGAGAGAGGAGAGAAGAGAGAGAAGAGAGAAGAGAGAGAGGAGAGAGAGAAGAGAGAGGAGAGAGAGAGAAGGGAGAGAAGGGAGAAGAGAGAGAGGAGAGAGGAGAGAGAAGAGAGAGGAGAGAGAGAGAAGGGAGAGAAGAGAGAGAAGAGAGAAGAGAGAGAGGAGAGAGAGAAGAGAGAGAGAGGAGAGAGAGAGAAGGGAGAGAAGGGAGAGAAGGGAGAGAAGAGAGAGGAGAGAGGAGAGAGAGAGAAGGGAGAGAAGGGAGAAGAGAGAGAGGAGAGAGGAGAGAGAAGAGAGAGGAGAGAGAGAGAAGGGGGAGAAGAGAGAGGAGAGAGAGAGAAGGGAGAGAAGGGAGAAGAGAGAGAGGAGAGAGGAGAGAGAAGAGAGAGGAGAGAGAGAGAAGGGAGAGAAGAGAGAGGAGAGAGAGAGAAGGGAGAGAAGGGAGAAGAGAGAGAG
The DNA here is from genome assembly GCF_026437365.1 of Eucyclogobius newberryi. Lineage (NCBI taxonomy): Eukaryota > Metazoa > Chordata > Actinopteri > Gobiiformes > Gobiidae > Eucyclogobius > Eucyclogobius newberryi. The sequence goes on from NW_027315790.1 coordinate 28,912,793, forward strand.
AAGAGAGAGGAGAGAGAAGAGAGAGGAGAGAGAGAGAAGGGAGAGAAGAGAGAGGAGAGAGAGGAGAGAGAGAGAAGGGAGAGAAGGGAGAAGAGAGAGAGAAGAGAGAGGAGAGAGAAGAGAGAGGAGAGAGAGAGAAGGGAGAGAAGGGAGAGCGAGAAGAGAAAGGAGAGAGAGGTTTAGAGGGGGAAGTGATGTGATCATTTGTTTAGAAGTAAAATTCTTTTTCAATCCAGCCTGAAAGAGAGAGAAAGTTGGATTATTATGTGTCCATGTTATTCACACAGTTATCAAAGAGGCTCTGGGTGAGAATAAGACACGCCAGGTATGTTTACTGTTAATGTGATGACTAAACCAGGACTAAACCAGGACTAAACCATGACCAAACCAGGACTAAACCAGGACTAAACACAGACTAAACCAGGATTAACCCTTGACTAAACCAGGACTAAACCAGAACTAAACCAGGACTAAACCCGGGACTAAACCCGGGCTAAACCAGGACTAAACCGGGACTAAACAGGGACTAAACCAGGACTATACCCGGACTATACCCGGACTAAACCATGACTAAACCATGACTAAACCATGACTAAACCATGACTAAACCCGGACAAAATCAGGACTAAACCAGGACTAAACCAGGACTAAACCAAGAATAAACCCGGACTAAACCCGGACTAAACCACAACTTAACCAGGACTATAACTAGACTAAACCAGGACTAAACCAGGTCTAAACCAGGACCAAACAAGGGTCCTGGTTTAGACCTGGTTTATGCAACGATGCAACAAGTGTCCTGTTGCATCGTTCTGTGGCCTTGCAGAACGATGCAACGGGACACTCAAAACAAAACTCCCATTACAATTTGGCGTCACGAACAGAACTAAACCAGGTCTAAACCAGGTCTAAGCGCTGAGTTGTGGTATTATTTGCAGAAACTGTCTCACCTCCCGGGTTTCGGCGTAGGATGAGTTTTCGGATCTCATCGTAAACAAAGATGAGGAAACTGTACGGGAACGCACAGAACCACCAGCTGGGCCTGAACACAAAGGACGAGTTTAAGCAACAGGACGAGGGCAGAACAAGGTACAGAGGTTTTAATCCTACTTGAGTGGGTACATCCGTAGTGCCACGTCCATACCCGGGGTGTAGGACAAGAAGGCAGCTAGAGCCGTCTCCTCAAACAAACCAAAGATCAATATCTTATTCCTGCGGGAAAAATGACACTCAATTACAACAACACTTCATTCAAATTAAACTACGGTGCACTATTAGAGGAAACGTTTTGAATGGACTTTTACACTAAATGTCTGGCTCTATTTGAATTGACATCTTGAAAACTGACTGCGTGCAAGTCCTCTAGGTCTATCTAGTGGCTGAAGAATGAACTACACATTTTACATTTAGAGACACAAGTTGAATATTGTAGAAAGAAGCAAAAGTAAAAAGTTTGTCAAAACATCTAATGGCAATTTTCGACAAACACTGCATTTAGATTTGCGATTTATTTGTTATGATAGTTGGATTCTGGTCAAAATTCACATTTAAACCCATCCAGGAGTGGAAAAAATGAAAAATTTGCTGCTAAATACATGTTTGTAGAGGTCTAAACTTCAGGATTAGCAGCGTTTACACATAAAACAGGATATTTATATGTTTACAAAGGACTTAAATAACTGCAGTCCTTGCGATTTGCCAATTGTGACCATTCAAATTGCAATTTCGATGCAATTGTAATTCATCTTGCAGATGTTTATTGTGTGTCCAAGATAGAAATACAATCTTCAGGTAAATGAAAGCGCATCAGACTAAGTGCATACAGTTACAGAACTCACTTCATGCCCTGCTGGAACACAGAGTTGCGCCTGGTTTTGCAGATGATGACGTCGGCCCACTGCACCACCACGATACTGACGAAGAAAGCTGTGTGACACGTGAACTCCACAATCTTTCTCTGCTCATACGTCTGCAAATACATTTGACTGATTTTATCATTTTAATTATGGCGATATCAATATTATTACTATATTCATTGTTGACACATACATTTCAGCTATAATAAAAGCCTAGATTAAATCAAGGTGAACTGAGAACATTAGGACTATGATGAATACAAATCAGACTTAAAAATAAAATACACCTTGGTGTTATTGTGATATGTTTAGTTTGTTGGAATGTTGTGATATTGTGCAGCCCTATTTTGTAATCTTGATTTATTCACAGACGTTTCGACTCTTCTCAATCTGCGAATCAAGACCGGGAACTCAGATTCCCCACCGGGCGGGACCTCCTGATAAAAGGTGTTATGGTTTCACCAGAAACTAAACCTCTTTGTTTTCTATCAAACTATTATTTTTGCTTACTATCAGTCCTTTATGGGCCATCAGCCTCCTGTTGTTCCTGGCTCACTCTCCTCCCTGAGTAACTGATTAGCATCCGAATGTCCTGGGCGTCTACCTCTCTTACAATTATAATCATTTTGCCTGATGTGTCCTCAATGTATGACAAATTAATAGCTACCTATATTCAATTGGGATCGTATTGGCCTTTTAAAACCAGCAGGAGTTACAACTATTGTATTTAACTCATATTAGTTTGACTAATGAAAGGCTTGAGGTTTTCCATTACCCATTGTTGACCGTAGCTGTCCTCAAGGTCATTGTTGGAGCGGTCGTCCCAGTTGACTCTGATGCCAATGAGGTGAGAAGGCAGGAAACCATTTTCAGCCATAATGACGAAGTACGTGAAGAACCCGGCCAGAGCCTGGATCATGCCTGAACACAGAATAATGCAACTCTCAATTATTTCAGGAGACGACAAGTAGACAAGTCAAATGATTATATCAATTGAACAGTGAGGGTTTTAAGTACATTATAAACCAAATCAAAGTTGAAATATGGTGACTGAAGGCTTCTAGAGAGATTATTTATGAATAAAGTGTGCTATTTTTTGACTTATTAATTATAATGGAGTATAAGGGACAACCCAAATAAAAACATTGTGTGGCACTACGAGAATAAAGTCATAACATTTCGACATTAAAGTAATAATTTTAACGAGAATAGTGTCATAATTTAATGATCATAAAGTCGTAATTTAACGAGAATAAAGTCGTAGTCAAAATAAAGATGTCATTTTCCAAATATAAAGTCAATCTCCCTCAGACTGGGGCTCCAGGCAGCTGGTTAAAGACCTGAACAGAGCTGGGACCGCAGTTTCAAAGGTTATTAAGGTTAGGTGCATTAGTAATACAATACACCGCTATGGTTCAAAACCATCGCACAGAAGGTTCCCCTGATTAAGTCAGCACATGTCCCGGCCCAACTGAAATTTGACAATGACCATCTGGAGGATCCAGACGAGTCATGGGAGAAAGTCATGTGGTCAAATGAGACCAAAAAATAACATTTTGTATGAATTCCACTCGCCCCGTTTGTAGGAAGAAGCAGGATAAGTACATTCCCAAGAAAACCATCCCTACTGTGAAGCATTGGGGTGGAAACATGCTTTGGGGGTGCTTTTCTGCACAGGGGACAGGACGAATGAATGGGGCCATGTATCGCAAGATTTTGGGCAACAAGCTCTTTTCCTCAGTCAGAGCATTGAAGATGGGCCGTGGCTGGGTCTTCCAACATGTCAATGACCCAAAACACACAGCCAGGATAAACAAGGATTAAGAAGCATATCAAGGTTCTGGAGTGGCCTAGCCAGTCTCCTGATAGAAAATCTTTGAAGAGAGCTGAAACTCTGTGTTGCTCAGCGACAGCCCCGAAACCTCTGAAAGCTCTAGAGATGATCAGTGTGGAAGAGTGGGCCAAAATCCCTGCTGCAGTGTGTGCAAACCTGGTCAAGAACTACAGGAAACATTTGACCTCTGGAATTGTAAACAAAGGCTTCTGTACAAAATATTGACACTGATTTTCTCAGGTGTTCAAATACTTATTTGCAGCAATAACAAACAAATAGATTGATTTAAAATCAAACAATGTGATTTCCAGAGTCTCAGAAACACCTACGATGAACATTTCAGACCTCTCCATGATTTCTGAATAATTAAAATACTTACTTTCCTCTCTGTATGAGTTATGTAATTTGTTATACACTGTCCTGAGCATGTGCGGTATAATATATATTGGGAGTGGTACCGATCTGTCCGTAGGCGATGCTGATGAGCCGCTCGTTCACCAGTTTGTCTCTGGCTGGGTTTCTGGGCTGGCGCTTCATGATGTCGCTCTCGGCTGCTTCATAAGCCAAAGAAATGGCTGGAACCTGAAGAGAAACAGAACATCAGGAGCAGCAACACAACACTGCCATCTAGTGACTAAATTCAGAAGAGCAGGTTAGCTTTATTTATTTTCATTTTCATGGTCTGATAAAACTATTTGATAAACCATTTGAGAATTGGTATACAAGTTATGCATATTGTAAAATAAAATGTTCAGATTCTGCACCAATACCATTTAGAACGGACTTGTATTAATAATTGTTTAATGTAAACTCTTTTATCTCATTATCTCATGTTATTGTTCTAAGAAGCATCTGTGAGTGTCCAACAATGCACACCTACAAATTATTTTTTTTTCTACAATTTGTTCACAATTTTTGCAGTTGAATCACGCAACAAGTATAATCCCATTAATTGTACACATTGATTAATTGCGCAGCTTTACAGTGTCTGAGGCAGATGGAAGTTACAACAGAAGCCCGTGTGACAAAGGCCTCACCATGTCCGTGCCCAGGTCGATGCAGAGGATGGTGATGGTGCCCAGCGGCAGAGGGATGTTGACCAGGATAAAGAACAGGAAGGGCGTGATCTCTGGGATGTTACTGGTCAGAGTGTAAGCAATGGACTTCTTCAAGTTGTCAAAGATCAAGCGACCTGCCAAGGAGTTAGTTCAAGTAATGAATAAAACAACACAATATTTCTAGAATTGTTAAGTCTATAATATTTAATTGATATTATCGAGTGTAAAATCTCTCATCCTCTTCCTTGCTCTCACCTTCCTCGACTCCGGTGACGATGGAGGCGAAGTTGTCGTCGAGCAGGATCATGTCTGCGGCCTGTTTGGACACGTCAGAGCCAGAGATGCCCATGGCCACTCCGATGTCCGCTTTCTTCAGAGCGGGAGAGTCATTTACGCCGTCTCCTGTTACTGCAACGATGGCTCCCTGAACAAACACATGCACATACAGGGCTCGTGAATGTGTGCAGGGCAGAAATGAAGAATGAAATACTTGGAACATGCTATTGAGTACATTAGCTTTGGCAGCTCAACTCAAAGTAATGTACGTTTGAATTTTGTTGTTGTAATAAATGCAATTTTACAACAAAGAAACACAAACATTTAAAATTAAAAACTGGGTGTTTTCTGAGGCTCTGAGCCAAATGATCTTGTAAACAGGTTAAAAGAGTCATAATTCTGAGGACCAAGTAGAGCAGGTAGAGGATGAAGTACAAGTACAAAATGTAGTCCAAAAAAATACTTCCTAAAGATGATTTGTGTCCAGATATGAAGTGATATTATAGTTATATAGCATTTATAGACATTTTCATGTTGATAGATTCATGATTTAAAAAACAAGTACATTTTCAATTAGATAGCTGCATAAGCTACTTTCATTGAGTTTCTTAAGCCAAATGGTGTTTGTTTTTCAATAAATGTCAGGTGATGAAATCACAGTTCAAGATGCATTAATAGTATATATTTTTTCAAATCAAGCTAAAAGTAACAACTCTCACACTTTACCTTGAGCCTGCCACATTCAAACACATTTGCTTTTCCTTCAGTGTTAGATTCCTTTAGTTTTGGCACTGACCTGTCTCTGGCAGCCCTCCACAATGATGAGCTTCTGCTGTGGGGAAGTTCTGGCAAAGACGATCTCTGTGTGGTTCTTCAGGATGTCGTCCAGCTGCTCTTCGGACAATTCTTTCAGATCGTTTCCGTGGATCACACAAACATTTGCATCCCTGTAACCAGACCACAAAGCTGCTCACAAACGTCCATCCATCCATTTTCTACCGCTTATTCCCTTTTGGGGTCGCGGGTGACTGGAGCCTATCCCAGTGACTTCGGGCCTTAGGCGGGGTAAATCCTGGACAGTGGCCAACTTGTCGCAGGGCCAACACAGAGACATAGACATTACAGACAGTTCACTCTCACATTCATTCAATTTAGAGTCACCAATTTTACCCATGCATGTCTTTGGACGGTGGAAGGAAGCCGAAGAACCCGGAGAGAACCCACAGTAACACGGGGAGAACATGCAGACTCCACCCAGAGAGATCATGTGATGTTGGTCTGGTCCGGAAATTTAACCCACGATCTCCTTCTTGGGAGGCAAGAGCGCAAACCGCCTTTGCCACCGTGCACCCCGCTCACTGACTTCCTCTTAATAACGAACTGATTTGATGTTCTTTTAGACCTCATCACAGCACTGAGACTGCTCTTGTCAAGGGGACAAATGACATCCGCCTGAACACTGACACAGGCAAAGCCTCAGTCTTAATTCTGTTAGATCTGAGTGCTGCTTTTGACACTTGTGGATCATGGGATCCTCTTACAGAGACTAGAGGACTGGGTGGGGATCACTGGCACTGCCCTAAATTGGTTAAGGTCCTATCTGGAAGATAAGTAAGTTGAAATTGGTAACTGTGTCTCAGACCATATGACCCTGACCTGTGGGGTGTCACAAGGGTCAGTCCTGGGACCCCTTCTGTTCAACCTCTACATGCTGCTGTTGTTGTACGTTGTACCGTCAGTTGATGCGCAGTGAAAATGTGTCCTATCACATTTATGCAGACGACACTCAGATCTATGTTTCACTGTCGGCAGGTGAATATGGACCAGTGGATTCACTCTGTCACTGCATCCAACAGATCAGTTTGTGGATGCAAAACAACTTTCTCCAGCTGAACTCAGGCAAGACTGAAATAATCGTTTTTGGCCACCGAAACAAAGAGAAAGTGTTAGCGGTCACCTCCAGAGTCTCGCTCTAAAACGTATAAACCAAGTTAGAAATCTGGGGGTAATAATGGACTCAGACTTGAACTTTAACAGCCACATCAAATCAATCAAACCTGCCTCCTGCTGGTGCCAGAGTCAGGACTAAACATGGACAAGCCTCTTGCTGGTGCCAGAGTCAGGACTAAACATGGACCGGCCTCCTGCTGGTGCCAGAGTCAGGACTAAACATGGACCGGCCTCCTGCTGGTGCCAGAGTCAGGACTAAACATGGACCGGCCTCCTGCTGTTGTCCAGAGTCAGGACTAAACATGGACCGGCCTCCTGCTGGTGCCAGAGTCAGGACTAAACATGGACCAGCCTCCTGCTGGTGCCAGAGTCAGGAATAAACATGGAGCGGCCTCCTGCTGGTGCTAGAGTCAGGACTAAACATGGACCGGCCTCCTGCTGGTGCCCAGAGTCAGGACTACACATGGACCGGCCTCCTGCTGGTGCCAGAGTCAGGACTAAACATGGACCGGCCTCCTGCTGGTGCCAGAGTCAGGACTAAACATGGAGCGGCCTCCTGCTGGTGCCAGAGTCAGGACTAAACATGGACCGGCCTCCTGCTGGTGCCCAGAGTCAGGACTAAACATGGAGCAGCCTCCTGCTGGTGCCAGAGTCAGGACTAAACATGGAGCGGCCTCCTGCTGGTGCCAGAGTCAGGACTAAACATGGACCGGCCTCCTGCTGGTGCCAGAGTCAGGACTAAACATGGAGCGGCCTCCTGCTGGTGTCAGAGTCAGGACTAAACATGGACCGGCCTCATGCTGGTGCCAGAGTCAGGACTAAACATGGGGACGCTGCGTTTCAGTTTCATGCAGCTAAAGAGAGAAGATGTGAGACACGCTAAGCTAAAAACTGTTTTGTTTAGCTGTGCATGACTGAAAGGATTTAATTTGCACTCTTCTCTTTTATGTCTTTTATCTGTTTTATGATTCTAATGATTTTTTTTCCTGCACTTTGAATTGACTTTGCCTTATTATCTAGAAAGTTTGGGTGTTTGGATACTGCTGTCCTGTTTACGAGATTATTTTCAGTATCTATACTTGGTTAAATGAATATCTAGATTCAATACTAGTTTTAGAATCGATTAGTAGCTGATTTTTTTCTACTGTTGACCACCCAGTGCTGCTCGATGATAAACACTTTTGAACTGCTGTTGGACTGGTCCACCATTACATCCCTGTTCTACATTTAACTTTAATTGAATCTGCAGTGGTATGTTTCTCTGAATTACCTGGGGTTGACTTGGCTGACGGGGATGTTGAGCCGTAATGCAATGTCCTCCACAGTCTCGTTGCCTTCAGAGATGATGCCCACACCTTTAGCGATGGCCTTCGCTGTGATTGGATGGTCTCCGGTCACCATAATAACCTAAGAGGAAGTACAAACACAGTTGTTTCTTGAGATTCAGAAACTCTAAAAGTATGTAACGGTTTACTATTGAACTTTTAAAGTTTATAATGAATCACAGTATCAAGTGAAAACTGGGCTCCAAACTACTATCTCCATTAATTCCTTTAATTCAATTTGCTTTTTAGTCACATTTTAAAATTCCTGTTGAGCTACTGAACCATGAAGTCTGTCTAAGTGTTGATGCAGGGAAGCTGACATGAGAGAAAGCTACAGTACAGTGAGCAGTGTGACAAAAGACTTGCTCATATTCATTGAGCATGACTTTTGCTTAAAGTTTAGTTAGAAAAATTGTCTTTCAATATTAATTTTTAAACAATAATGACTTTTAATAATTTTCATTTACCCCCCAAAAGTCTGACATCTGCTCCAAACCACGCTTTTACCGACTGATTCAAAAGACCCAAGCTGATCACTGACAATTAGAAATGACTAAATCTTGATCCTGATTAAAATGTGATTAATTGCACAGCTCTACTCCCGTGTTTTATGCTCTAAAAAGGGGAGAGCGGACCTTGATTCCGGCCGAGCGGCACTTGCCCACAGCGTCGGGCACCGCGGCTCTGGGAGGGTCGATCATGGACATGAGCCCCACGAAGCACATCCCGTCGGTCTGGAAGTTCACATCATCTGTGTCGAACGCAAAACCTTTGGGGTATTTGTCCTCGGGCATGAACAGGTGGCAGAAACCTGGCACGAACGGGAACAATTGATGGAAGGTTAAATAAATGCTATTTTATTGCATAAGAAGATTAAATATAAAGAAACAATGCACAGGCTACTTTGACATGCAGGTCAAAAAGCCAAATTGCTGAAAACATGAGCCGGAAGAGCTTCACATTGTCGTCAATGGAATTTAGTTGGAAGTAGGAATTACCAGTTAAAGCGGTGTTCTAGTGCCTTTTTTCAAATCGGAGGGTAAAAAATCAGAGTTACTAATTACCTGGAACGCACAATCATATTGTGTAGTTCAAAATGCAGATCAAAACAGCTAAAATATGTATGATCACTGTTTTACTAATATATATAAGCAATAATCCATAAGTTTGAGAATCTCTCTCGAGGCTCGACTGAACACAACAGTAGCCTTATTTACAATGACACAAAATAATAACAAGTGTGTAAAGTGTGTATAAAGCCCAGACTAGATGGAAAGGGCATGTTGTGTAGCGTCATGTGTAATGTCTCACCCAGCACTCTCTCCCCCAGCCCTCCCAGCTCCATGTAAGCGTTCTGGAAAGCCTCCTTCAGCTCGTCGTCCATGGGCTGCTCTTTGCCCTGGATCATGATGGTGGAGCAGCGGTCCAGAATCCTCTCTGGCGCCCCCTTCATGACGAGCAGGTAACGGTTGTCGTTCTCATCCTCTGTCTCATGGATGGAGAGCTGGAGGGATTCAATTACATTTTTTAAACCAATTTTCTAATCAGACTTATACGCTTTAAGATTTATCTTAAAGGCATAATAGAGGCTGATTTGAGAACTCAAGCGTCTCTTAGTCCCTTTTAAAAAAATGAGCATGCACACTCACCCCCCCACCCCAGTTCTTTCCAAGAGGCCGCCTACAATCAAACAGCCCCACTGTTACACGTAAGTTTGTTTATTAGTGTGACGGATCGCATCGCATCTCTCATTGCCCAGATTTCCATCTCTTCTGAGATCTAACACAGTCTTCCTCTGTTGTCATTTTGTACTGTACACTGAAGGAACTCGCTAAACACACATCGGCATATCAACTGTGCATGCGAGGCCAGGGAAACATGCTGCTATGCTGGGCACGAGGCTGCAGGTGTGCAGTAGCACGCATGGAATGATTGACATGTGGGAAAACTACTCGGCTGTCCACCCCACGAGGAAATGAGACTCAGATTGTGTGCCAAAAATCCTCTATTATTCTTTTAAATATTTTAATGTTACCAGTATAAATTAACCTAAAATCCCTTTATATGCTATCATCACATGTTACTACTATTATCTTTAATCTTTCCTTATATAAATAGGTGCTAGTTAGACCTGACTGACCTGGTACTTGTTGGTTGAGTTGAAGGGGATCTCGGCCTCCTTCTTGTTCTTTTCCCTCATGATTTTGACGGGTCCACACGACAGCTCGATACACTTGAGCAGAGCGGACTCTGAGGCATCTCCAGCCACGTCACGTTTGAGGATGGGCAAAGAATCCTGTCCCGCCTTGAACACAGCGCGGTTACACAGAGAGGCCACACGGGCCAGAGATGCCCAGGTGGGGGAGCTCTTGTCGAAAGAGGAACCTAGAACATAATGGTGTATCATTCAGGTTCATTGCTCGGAAACAGTATATTGAAACTGAATTGAAGTGAATAAATCAAATGCAAAGGTAAAGATAATGTGATATGTTTAACCAGCCGGATCTCCAGGTTTGTCTTTATACTTAAAGTCAAATACTGTTGTTGGTAAGAAAGGGAATTCAAAATGGTTAATTTTATATAAAATTTTAAAATACATATGTTACAAACAGGTATAATTCCAATCGAGCCTCTCGTGACTTGCATGTTCCTCCGGGTACTCTGGGTTCTAACATCAACCCAAAACATGCACAATAGGTCTAATCCTCTCGCTAAGGTCCAGATCAAGCCAAACACAAACATCTGGAGACGAGTCCCCGGGCGCTGCATTGTGCGGCTGGTCTTAACCCTGCTGCATCGAAAAATGGGTCAGATACACAGGCGAGGACAAATTTCCCTATGGCACAATAAAGTGTACCTTAACCTTAACCTTAACCTTAACCAAGGATGCAGCAGTCAAAGCAGAAATTCAGCACTTTAGCAATTGAAGTTTTAAATAGTGTAGTATTTGATGTAAAAATATAGGTTGTTACTTGTTTACATTCCATTAGTCAAATTGTATAACTAAGTTTGTGACACTTTTCACATTACATGACTGAACCTTAATTTTACACACTCCATATTGCATGGACATGTCCCTGTAAATCGATTACGTTCATCTGTACAAGCTGTTGTTGAAATCCCAGTATTACAGTGTTTTGACCATAAACCAAGTTTAGTTTCTACCATAGAATTCTAAGCAAAATGTCAAGCAATGGTGACACAAATGTGACTGACCGTGGCTAAACCAGTTACATGTCTACCCGAAGACATTTTGAGTTATTCACAGATTCTGAAAGTGTGAATTCAAAGCTTTCCAATGATGTCTAACTCATGTAGATCTGATAATATTTGAGTAAGTTGTGGTCATTTGAATGTATACAACTCTCAAACCCATTCACTGAGAAAACGGGGCTCAAAGTTTCTCACCGGAGTGAGCCCAGAGTCACAGGTGGGCTCATTTGCATCTCATTGAGATAAGCCCTCCCCCCTGTCACACTGACACCACCTTCCCCCTACAGCTGTCACTCAAGACTCAAGAGGAGTGTTGTTATTGATGGTAACTGGACTTGAATCAGAATTAGAAGTTACTATATTAAAATGGAAATACTTAGAATAGAATCAAAGAATCAGAATCAGAATAGGGTTCATTGCATTTGTCGATAAACATAATTCACAGGTGACCAACAATGGTGCACTGAATTCAACACAAACAACAAAAGATAAGATAAGATAGCCTTTAATGTTACAATGCAGTAGATACAGGGGGAAAGGACAGATAACTTACAGGAAGTTTAAAAAACACTCTTAATAGAAGAACTCTTATAAACAGATGCCAGGGCCAGGTATACGAACTGCAACGGGTCCATGGCTTTGGATATATGAGATATGAGATAATAGATATGATATGTACACCACCAGAGTCCAATTACATCAGAGATCACATCCTCATCCTCTTCTTCGTCTGTGCACTCTTCTGTGCTGTGACTCTTGGCATCAAAGCTGTAAACAAATAACAGGACATTTAAGAAATGGCTAACTATTTCACATAAAACACTCATTAACTTTTTTTTTTTTTTTTAACACAATGTGAGAGTTTCAATATAAATACCTGAAGTGCTGATAACTCTTGATCTTTGGAAGCCGTCTGAAGAAGGGACTCAGATGCTTCTGCCAGTCCAAGTTCTTGACAAACACTTTGCCATCCGCCGTTCCAACAAGCTGTGGGATATTGAGGTGAGACTCAGGAGAGCTGTTTTCCACTACCTGATGACAAGGGCGACAATGTAAAAAAAATGAGAACAGAAGAAACATATCTTAAGCAGAGAGCAGCACTGAAGTTTTGCCAGGCTAATGTTTACACATTACAGTAGTCAAATAATATAAACTAACCTCAGCGATATCTTCCAAAGTGTCAACCCTGGTCTTCATGTATGCTCGCTTGATAAGTCCAAAGCCGCAATCAGGGGAGAATTTGGTGTGGCCAGCAATGAGGAAGTGGATGTCCATTGTGTAGTGAAGCTTGGCCCCGGCTGCAGAGGGTTGGACGGAAAGTGTATCTGTAGTAGACACAGAGACAGAGAGAGACAGAGAGACAGAGAGAGACAGAGAGACAGAGACAGAGAGACAGAGAGAGAGAGAAAGAAAGGAGATTAGATTAATACATATGACATTTGATTAAGACGTATACGTCTATATAATTGCTATTCTGCATTTGCACTATTATTAGTACCTGCTGTGCAAAGTCACAGCTGTAATGCATCCTGATGTCTTTGCTTGCTGGCGGTGAGGGTCCAAAGACAGCTTCTGATGTGTTGGAGAAGCTGTTTCCACAGTGATCTGAAGCTTGATGTACAAACTGCAGGCTCACCTTAAAAACAGATGTTGCTTATGGTTAATTATACTCTAATCATTAAAACATGAAAATCACCAAAATAATGTTTTACACTTACCACGCTCCTTAGCAGACTTCACGTAGAGACAGGTCATGTCAGTCAGGGTGTCTGCCAATTCTGAAAAGGGGAAAAAAGGATTAGGGTTAACAGTAATATGGGAATAACACGCTTCACAGATAACAGTTCACATTGTGACGTTAACCGTGTATTTAAGATGCAAAACGCGGAGATATTGGGACATCTGCCCTCGGCTAGCGGGGCTAGCTAGCTCACTTGAGATAACACGGCTCGTAAAAGCAAAACACTTGCAGAACAGCACACCAAAACATAAACATACACTTGAGTTTAAAACCGGCGCACATTAAAGTGATTAAAAGCGGGTGTTTTAGTCGCAAAGCTTACCTGGTTCAGCCGTCCTGTTGTCTCTCCCAACACCGTGCACAGAGACACACAGGAAGCTGATAATGGCCAGGCAAGCGCGTGATTGGTTCGAGTGACGCAGTGCGTGCGTGACGTGCAACGTACGTAAGCCACGTGACCAGAAGTGGTATCGGGAGTTGTAGTTTTTTTCTCTTTCCACGCCGAAAAATAACCCGATAACATAGCAAAGTTTAGCTTACAACTTAGCTCCGAATAGCTGCGTTTAGCTCCGGGCTGTGGGGCTAACAGCCGGTTTAGTCCACCATAAAACACACACAAAGCAAATCCCACACAACCCACGGGCCAACCCACGCCGAAAAATAACCCGATAACATGGTGATAACAGCAAGTAGTCACATTAAGCCCGTATTGCAGAGTGCACTGAAGCAACATGTTAGCTTAGAATTAGCTCCACCGGAGCAGACAAGTAAGATTCTAAAGTGATCACGAGACCGCCTTAAAACACAGCGTTAAAGCAATAATTTAGTATTAAATAAAAGTGTACCTGAGTAAACAGTTCCGTTGCAATGTAGTCCAGGAAATGTAAGCTCTGAAGACTGTGCTCTGCAGACGGTCTGGAGTAATGAGAGGAAAACACGGAGCACGCAGCTGTAGCCATGCGGATCACAGCTGATTGGTGGAAAATGTAAACAACATGTTGGCTAGAAAAAGGTGACGGCCCCCAGGAGAGCAGGAAAAAGACCCGAAAACTCCACATTTTTAACAGCTTAATGTATACGTTTAAGACAACCAATAGTGTTATCTGAAGCACACAGGGACTTATTCATAACTTCAACTAGCACATTCTGCAAAAAAATGAAAATCACAAATTTGGGGAAAAAAAGTAAAATGCTGTTTTTCTCAGTTTCACCGAGGCCGACATGGTCCGACAATTGCGGCGGTGGGGCACAAATGTGCTGCTTTTCTGCGAACGAGGCTGCAGGTGTGCAGTAGGAGCAGGGAATGATTGACATGTGGGAGAACTACTCGGCTGTCCACGCCACGAGGAAATAAGACTCAGATTGCGCACCAAAAATCCTCTATTATTCCTTTAACTATGGTCATGTCAGAACAGTTTTTAAAACCTCAACAACATTTTTTTGGTGGAATTGTGTGGTGGATTGTGCAGCACACATCATTTAAACTATGCCTTATCGCGCCTTTTAGGGAAAAGTGTATAATGTTGAAACTATTAAAAATATTTCCCATGCCTCCTGGCTTTAAAGCACACTGGTGTTCCCCGGCACACCGTTAGAACGATATATCCGATTCTAATCTGCAGACAGAGCCCTCACCAGACTGATCCTCGGTGGTGTCGGCCTCGTGGATCTGATTGTCGAACCACATGTGAGCCACAGTCATACGGTTCTGGGTCAGGGTGCCCGTTTTGTCCGAGCAGATGGTGGAGGTGGAGCCCAGCGTCTCCACAGCCTCCAGGTTCTTCACCAGACAGTTTTTACGTGCCATTCGCTTAGCGGTCAGAGTCAGACACACCTGAAGGAGAACAGGCCAAACACTGGGTAAATAGATGCATTTGACAGAAGGAAATTAGTATTGACGCTGTGAAACAGACATGATCATCTCCAGGTGAATTTAGTCACAAAAGGTTGAAGAAATTAGTATTATTATGATTTGTTTTTGTATATCTGGAGATGGTCATGTTATGAGAATGCATTTCCATGTTAGCACAGTCCATAGAGCAAATGCAGAAAGCTGTGATGAAGAGCGACGGTGCATTAGGATTCATGCTAACAATACGGCAAGAGCCAAGGGTCAAAAACAAAGTGTTATCAAGCAGAGACGATCTAATTCAGTTTTTACTTTATAATCTTCACAATACAAACAACACTGTCCAGAAATAATGTAAAAGCACAAAGATTCACAAAGCCACGGAGACACCAGGCCCCAGAAGAGAAAGTGATCTGCTGTAATATCTTGTCCAAAAGATTTTCTGCCTTTGCACACGCTGTGTTCTCATTTAAAACCTTCAGTGACAGTTTGAAGCTGTCTGTGACTTTTTCTAAATAAACAATTCACACTTGACAATTGTAATCAGTCATGTTAACTATGTAACTGCTCTGCAAATTTTGCTTGCTTCACTATACCCTGATATAATAGAAACTATTCTATTAAAAATATACATGTAATTTTAGGATGGAAAGTAGCTCTAAAGACACCAAAGATGTTAAACACGCTCAACCCATTTTTCCACTTTTACTTATAAAACTGTGGCCCCATGCATGAACCTGACAACCCAAAAACTGTGTTACGATAATATATTACCTTTTATGCAATTGTTGATACACAATTCATTTTGTGGGTTGTTACGTTCATGCATGGGGCCACAGAAATAATTTATTATTCATATTAATGAAAAAAATAAATTCAAACATAAATACATTTATTTTAAATATGTATGCTGTCTAATATTTTATAGTTTCCAATTTTCTGTTATGGTTAGGGCTGAGTCAGACTTACTAACTTACTAACCATGCAAACTATTACAATTCTGCCAGTATCAACAATAATGTGACTCACTCAACAAAGCACAGTAATATGAACAGAAATGTCAGAAGTAAAGGCATTTAAAACCCAGGTTGTCAAGTGTAACCTTGTTTTCGAGTGCGGTGTCGTACTCACAGTGACCGTGGCGAGCAGACCCTCGGGCACGTTGGCCACGATGATGCCGATGAGGAAGATGACGGCCTGGAGCCAACTGTAGCCCAGGACCAGGGACAGGAAGAAGAAAGACACGCCCAGAAACACAGCCACGGCGGTGATGATGTGGATAAAGTGCTCGATCTCTTTTGCAATGGGCGTCTGCAGAACGAGAGGGTCAGAACAGGTCAAATGTTATCTTGATTTTCAGTTTTCATTTGTGAAACACTTTTTAAGATTTGTTTGAATATTTCATAAACGCTGTTTTGGTGACATTTTGGTGACAGGCTTTGCATGCACACCCTCCGCTGCTGCAGGAACTAATCATTTTTTTTAATCATTTGACATAATCCCAGAAAAGACGAACAAGAAATGAGTGGACAAGGAAAACAAAAGCCTGGTAAAACTAAGGGATCAAAAAAAAAAAAACTGCCGACCCACGACCCCATTAAAAGACGCCCCGCCTCACAAGCTAAGGGGGCTAACACGGCTACCGGGTCCAATGCTCTTCACCAGCGGAGGGCAGGCCATCCCAGATAAAGAATCTCATGGGGCCATCCTGCCGGAGGAAGAAGAGGTGACATAAAATGCAAAATGCAGCGTGAAATGTCGTCAATGAGACCTGAAATGAGAACAGCAATTGGATCGGCCCAACTCGACCAGTTTGAAAACAACATAAGGAAGCTGAAAGAGGGGGGAGGAAACGGAGCATGCATCATAGTGGATGAACACCATATTTCAGACAATACGGATGAGCTGCAGACACTGAGGGCCGAGATTGTGGCAATAGAACAAGAATATTAAAAGTAAGATCCAGAGTCCAGGTCCCGTAGACCCAACCTCAGACTTGTAGGCTCTGGAGTTGAGGTCCCCCCCATCACATTAGAAAGAGCACATCGCCTGGACAAACCAAGACCAGCAACTGATAAACCAGGAGGTCATGATAATGTGGTTTCTTAACGATCGTGTGAAGGAACGTGTCATGAAGGCTGCAAAGTTAAAGGAGACCTCCACTACAAAGACAAGCGCTTCTTCTTTGCTCCAGATATTCCATAGGAGGTTCGTTAACGACGAGCAAAGTTCCACCACATCTGTGAGGAATTCAGGAAGATGAATTTGTGATATGGTTTTTCTTTCCCGGCAACTCTTCGGATGACTTTTCAAGATAAAAAACACATGCTCCGACCAGGGTGACCTGGGTCTTCCACACGCTGGAGAGGCTATGTCTCTCGGCTGGCCTGGGAACGCCTCGGGATCCCCCCAGAGGAGTTAGAGGAAGTGTCTGGGGAGGAGGAAGTCTGGGAGTCCCTGCTCAGACTGCTGCCCCCGCGACCCTGCCCCGGATAAAGCGGCAGAAGATGAATGGATGGATGGTGGCCGGCGAGATTTCGGGGGCCTTCATTAGGAATTGACTTGCCTCCATTTTTTGATCATTTACATGATCAGGTTTATGGTTCGGTGCATGTTTTCAGCATGAACTCTTTGGTCATCTATCTTATCCCTTCATCTGTTTTTGGTAGTTCTTGTCTTTATATGTAATATTGATTACACATAAAGACAAGAACTACCAAAAACAATCCAGGCCTGGGAGCTTGAGGGTTCTGCGCAGTGTCTTTGCTGTTCCTGCACTGCATTTGTCTGGACTGAGATGTCTGATGTTTTTCAAGGGATCTGTTGTAGCCGCTCCTCCAGTTTGGGGGTCACTGCCCCGAGTGCTTCGACAACTTTATCCTTAAACTTCCACGCATTCTCCAGCTCTTCTCTAAGCCCTTGGTATTTCTCCAGCTTCTCGTGTTCCTTTTTCCTGATGTTGCCATCACTTGGTATCGCCACGTCAACCACAACGGCTTTATTCTGCTGTTTATCCACCACCACAATGTCCGGTTAGTTCGCCATTACCATTCTGTCAGTCTGAATCTGGAAGTCCCAGAGGACCTTCGCTTGGTCATTCTCCATCACATTTGGAGGTGTTTCCCACCTTGTCCTTGGGGTCTCCAGCCCGTACTCTGCAGATATTTCTGTACACTATGCCAGCCACCTGGTTATGGTGCTCCATGTATGCTTTCCCTGCAGCATCTTACGTTCTGCAGTTATGGGTGGGATGGTCTCAGGGGCCTCTTTGCACAGCTTACACCTTGGACGTTTCATCCTGGATAGGGGCTCTCAAGTCCCCGGCCTCCTTCCTTGCGGCTAGTGTACAGTCTCAGGGTGCTGGATTTGGGGCGGACCCTCCATGCATGGTCAGGAGCTTTTGCGTCTTAACATCTGTGGTCTGTACGTCATAAGGCGCTGGTACAGCTGGCAGCCCGGTGTAAACGCTCTCTCTTCTTTCTCACACTTATTGTGCTTTATCTCCTATATTTTGTAAATATAGTTAGTAGATTTTTTCTATTTTACTGTACGATAGGGACACGCGCTGGAATCGTTTTTTAATTCAACTGTTTTTGACTTTTTTCGGCTGATTTGAGCGTTTTTCGTTGCGTTCGTTGTGTTGTTGTGACGTGAGCTAGCTCCGAGCGAGCCCACCAGCCCCCCCGCGCCCTCCGGCCGCGCTAAAGTACGGCGTGTCGTCGGTACACGTTTATATACACGTTTATATGAAAGAGGAACTTCACGAACGATCAGGACACACACTGGAATCGCTTTAATTCAACTTGTTTTGACTTTATTCGGCTGGATTGAGTGTTTTCGTCGTGTCGTTGCGATGTGTCTTGGCTCTGAGTCCCCCGGCTCCGGCCCCGCCCCCCGGCTCCGGCCCCGCCCCCCGGCTCCGGCCCCGCCCCCCGGCCGGCGCCGTACCGCGTTTCCACAAAGGAGGAACTCATGAAACTGCGGAGAACAGTCGTCTTACCCGGAGATCGTCACGTTATCCCGTCGCAATACTGACCTAACCTAATACTGATGTGCAATTCTGTCATATGTGCAATTGCTGTTGGAATTCATGTGCAATTCATGTGCAATTACTGTGAAATTCATGTGCAATCTATGTGCTGTCGTGACACATATTCACGTGCAATTACTGTCGGGATCACATGCAATGGTATTTATTTATTTATTTGTCTATGGGAGTTTTTATTTATTTATAGGAGATCTTCTACTGAAAGTGTTTTTCAGACTTCCTATAAGTGATCTGTTCTTCTGTATCTACCTCTGTATCTACCTGCGTTGCACCAATGAAATTTCCCCATGTGGGACAATAAAGGAATATCTTATCTTATCTTACCTCCTCATTTGACAACCTTATTATTCCTGCAGAGTACCTGATCACCGGCAGGGCCTAGCTGTTCATTGCTCGGGACTTGTTTTTGCAATTGCGCTGGCTTCTTAGGACTTTCCTCACTCGTTTTAGGTATTTGGCTTTTGCCGCTTTCCTTGTCTCTTCCAGGTTGCATTTGCCTGTGGTATTCCAAGGCATTTTCCTCAACTATCTTCAATGTCAATGACATGCCACGTTCAGTTTTGATTGTGTGTGTGTATCTGAGTAAGAAATTATCTTTATTATCTTATGTTAAAACACAAACTTATGACTGCATCAGTTCTTATTGTATTATTATTTAAGGCCAAACCCATGTCGACATAGTAAACATGACATGAGAGTTGTACCTTGCCCGACTCCAGTCTTGAGGTGAGCGTGGCAATGTTCCCCATCACGGTGCGGTCACCGGTGCAAACCACAATACCACGGGCTGTTCCTGCACACAAACCACACACACACACACACAGAAGAACAGCTGCAATATACTGATCAAAACAACTAGATTTGTACCAGTCGAGAGGTAATTCTAAAACTGAACATAACTCTGACATAAAAAATCAACATTCCATCAAAAATGCAGATAATTTACACACAACTGGCATATTTTCTATCAATATCTGACAAAATCATACTTGCTGTGTAATATATGGATTTTGGTCCTTGTTTACTGTATGGTTGCTAGTTAACAGATGTAGAATTACCTCTACCTGTGGAGCACCCATCCCCTGGGATGGGTGCTCCATGGCGAGCGCCTGGTGGCCGGGTCTTACCCCACGGGGCCCGGCCGGGCACAGCCCGAAAGAGCGACGTGGGGCCGCCCTCCCGTGGGCCCACCACCCGCAGGAGGATCCATAAGGGGCCGGTGCAGAGAGATCTGGGCGGCAGTCGACGGCAGGGGCCTCGGCGACCAGATCTCCAGACACAGAGACTAACTCTGGGGACATGGAATGTCACCTCGCTGGGGGGGAAAGAGCCTGAGCTTGTGCGGGAGGTTGAGCGATACCGACTAGATATAGTCGGCCTCACCTCCACGCACAGTTTGGGCTCTGGAACCCATCTCCTCGAGAGGGGCTGGACGCTCCACTTCTCTGGTGTTGCCCGCGGGGAGAGGCGGCGGGCTGGTGTGGGCTTGCTGATAGCCCCTCAGCTCAGCCGCCACGTGTTGGAGTTTACCCCGGTGAACGAGAGGGTCGCGTCCCTCCGCCTTCGGGTGGGGGACAGGTCTCTCACTGTTGTGGCGGCCTACGGGCCGAACAGCAGTGCAGAGTACCCGGCCTTCTTGGAGTCCTTGGGAGGGGTACTGGACAGTGCACCGACCGGGGACTCCGTTGTTCTACTGGGGGACTTCAACGCCCACGTGGGCAATGACAGTGACACCTGGAGAGGGGTGATCGGGAAGAACAGCTTCCCCGATCTGAACCCGAGCGGTGTTCAGTTATTGGACTTCTGTGCTAGCCACGGATTGTCCATAACGAACACCATGTTCAAGCACAAGGGTGTTCATCAGTGCACATGGCACCAGGACACCCTAGGCCGGAGGTCAATGATCGACTTTGTTGTCAAGTCATCAGACCTCCGGCCGCGTGTCTTGGACACTCGGGTGAAGAGAGGGGCAGAGTTGTCAACCGATCACCACCTGGTGGTGAGTTGGATCCGCTGGCGGAGGAGGAAGCCGGACAGACTTGGCAGACCCAAGCGCATTGTGAGGGTCTGTTGGGAACGTCTAGTGGAGCCCTCTGTCAGTAGGGTATTCAACTCGCACCTCCGGGAGAGCTTCTCCCATGTCCCGGGGGAGGTTGGGGACATTGAGTCCGAGTGGACCATGTTCTCCGCCTCCATTGTTGATGCGGCTGCTCGGAGTTGTGGTCGCAAGGTCTCCGGTGCCTGTCGTGGCGGCAACCCCCGAACCCGGTGGTGGACACCGGAAGTAAGGGATGCCGTCAGACTGAAGAAGGAGGCCTATCAGGCCACTCTGGCTTGTAGGTCTCCGGAGGTCATCGACGGGTATCGGCAGGCCAAGCGAGCCGCGGCTCGTGCTGTCGCAGAGGCAAAAACCCGGGCCTAGGAGGAGCTCGGGGAGGTCATGGAGGAGGACTATCGGTCGGCACCAAAGAAATTCTGGCAAACCGTCCGGCGCCTCAGGAGGGGGAAGCAGTGTCTCACCAACACCGTTTACGGTGCGGGTGGAGGCCTGCTGACCTCAACTGGGGATGTCGTCGGACGGTGGAAGGAATACTTTGAGGATCTCCTTAATCCCTCAGTCACGTCTTCCGAAGAGGAAGTGGAGACCGGGGACTCGGTGGCTGGCTCATCCATCACCCAAGCTGAAGTCACTGAGGTTGTTCACAAACTCCTCGGTGGCAGGGCTCCGGGGGTGGATGAGATCCGCCCTGAGTACCTAAAGTATCTGGATGTTGTAGGACTGTCTTGGTTGACACATCTCTGCAACATCGCGTGGCGTTCGGGGACCGTGCCTCTGGACTGGCAGACCGGGGTGGTGGTCCCTCTGTTCAAGAAGGGGGACCGGAGGGTGTGTTCCAACTACAGAGGGATCACACTCCTCAGCCTCCCGGGTAAGGTCTATTCCAAGGTACTGGAGAGGAGAATCCGACCGATAGTCGAACCTCGGATTCAGGAGGAGCAGAGTGGTTTTCGTCCCGGTCGTGGAACACTGGACCAGCTCTATACCCTCCATCGGGTGCTCGAGGGCTCATGGGAGTTTGCCCAACCAGTCCACATGTGCTTTGTGGATCTGGAGAAGGCTTTCGACCGTGTCCCTCGGGGTGTCCTTTGGGGGGTGCTCCGGGAGTACGGGGTCCGGGGCCCTTTGCTCAGGGCTGTCCGGTCCCTGTATGACCGGAGCAGGAGCTGTGTTCGCATTGCCGGCAGTAAGTCAGACCTGTTCCCAGTGCATGTTGGACTCTGCCAGGGCTGCCCTTTGTCACCGGTTCTGTTCATAATTTTTATGGACAGAATTTCTAGGCGCAGTCAGGGGTCGGAGGGTGTCCGGTTTGGGGACCACAGGATCTCATCTCTGCTGTTTGCAGACGATGTTGTCCTGATGGCTCCATCAAACCCGGACCTGCAACATGCACTGGGACGGTTTGCAGCCGAGTGTGAAGCGGCTGGGATGAGAATCAGCTCCAAATCCGAGGCCATGGTTCTCGACCGGAAAAAGGTGGCTTGCCCTCTCCAGGTGGGTGGGGTGTCCTTGCCCCAAGTGGAGGGGTTCAAGTATCTCGGGGTCTTGTTCACGAGTGAGGGAAGGATGGAGCGTGAGATCGACAGGCGGATCATTGTGGTAAAGAAGAGGGAGCTGAGCCGAAAGGCAAAGCTCTCTATTTACCGGTCGGTCTACGTTCTGCCCTCACCTATGGTCATGAGCTTTGGGTAGTGACCGAAAGAACAAGATCGCGGATACAAGCGGTCGAAATGAGTTTCCTCCGCCGTGTGGCTGGGCGCTCCCTTAGAGATAAGGTGAGGAGCTCGGCCACACGGGGGGAGCTCGGAGTAGAGCCGCTGCTCCTCCACGTCGAGAGGAGCCAGCTGAGGTGGCTCGGGCATCTGTTTCGGATGCCTCCTGGGCGCCTTCCTCGGGAGGTGTTTCAGGCATGTCCCACCGGGAAGAGGCCCCGGGGAAGACCCAGGACACGCTGGAGAGACTAGGTCTCTCGGCTGGCCTGGGAACGCCTCGGGATCCCCCCGGAGGAGTTAGAGGAAGTGTCTGGGGAGAAGGAAGTCTGGGAGTCCCTGCTCAGACTGCTGCCCCCGCGACCTGGCCCCGGATAAAGCGGCAGAAGATGGATGGATGGATGGATGGATGTGTCACATCTGCTGCTCATGTCCAACCAGGAAGTAACAATTTAAATGTCACCAACATTGTCAAACTAGGGAAAAAATTCTGTAGTAAAATCTTATATATAATCCTGTTTACTGCGCTTTAGTGAGTAGTCCAACTAAGTAAACCACACTAAACCACATTTAAAGCCTTGTCTCATAAAAAGCACTAGAGGGCAGCTGTAATACATTTGATTTTGAGGTTTTGTTATGATGTTGGTCTAACCTTCGACGCAGTTGGTGGAGAAAAAGGCGATGTTACGTGTCTCCAGGGGGTTGTCATGGGTACAGTCAGGTGACCTGGTCTGAGGCTCGGATTCACCGGTCAGAGAGGAGTTGTCCACCTGCAACAAGCAAAAGAAAGAGTATTTCACATCCATCTTCAGAGAAGAGCCCACTAAATGTACAATACACAATACATGTACAATATTGTTAAAAACATGAGCTGCAATGAATAAATAGCAGAATGAAACAGTTGTATTTAGAAAAACTACTGTATTCACATGAACAGCTCACATGTTGTAGCGTTACAAAAAAAGTCCCAAAAAGTTCCAAACTAGGGCAAAGAAAAGGTAACACGATAAATCGCGAAAAGACAAGTTAAAGTTACAGCTAAAATTGGTAAATATTTGCTGCTTTGTGTTTTATTCTAAAAATACACAATGTAATTATACTTTCCCTCCAAACAGTGAGTTCAATATTATGTTGTGGACAAAATTCTGAACCTCTTTTGTTGTGTGAGGCTGACATGGCCTTGACTTCAGCTCTGCTGGTAGAAGAGCACAGTGTGTAGAGTGTGGGAGATCACCTTGCAGCCGTGTGAGGAGATGATGCACAGGTCAGCGGGGATCCGGTCTCCACCCTTCACCTCCACCAGGTCTCCAGCCACAACCTGCTCAGCGTTTATCTGCATCTTCTCCCCTTCACGCATCACCAGAGCTTGCTGACAAACGAAAACGCTTCGGTCAAAAAAGTCCTTTGAAGTGTGAAATCTACAGTATTTCATCTCCAGATGATCAACCAAACCCTGCTCCATCGTTTTACCTGTGGGACCATGTTCTTGAAGGACTCCATGATCTTGGAGCTCTTTGCCTCCTGGAAATATGAGAAGCAGCCGGTGATGATGACGACGGCCGACAGCACGATTCCCAGATACAACTGTGCCACGAGAGAAAGAGACAAAACAAGACCTATTCATATCCAATACATCAGTTCATTTTAACCGAGTCCGTGATCTAAAAGTGTATCATGAAAGAGCTTGATGCCATTGCACTACTGTATAAGTGTGTTTTCTAATGGCACATTTCAGGATGATTTGAAAGCATCTTCACTGCCAAAAGTGGCTCGCTTTCGGTTCCCAGAACGATTTTGTATAAGATGATTGGACAAGAGAAAACACAGAAACAAGAGAGACTCTCACCAAACGCTGACTAGAACAGACATATTTCCGGTGATTATAACACTATATGTTGAGCGTACAGACAAAAGTAGCCCTTATTAGCATCAGCTGTTTCTCGTTTATTGACACAGGACAATCACGTCAAGACCAAAATCAAACAGAGACCGAAAACGTTTCAAAAAGCCAAAAGTGCAGAAGCTCAGAGAAGGGAAAACCAAGCAAACGATAAACTGGACGTTTTTCCTTGTTTACTTTAACCACGTCTCACAGGTTCACCAACATGGAATGACTAAACAATTTTTTGTGAATTACTGAGATCGGCCTTATGAAGGAAAAGTGTGATTCAGGTACAATTTAGTTTGTATTTCTTAAGAAAATATTAGTTTATTTGGCTCATGCGGCGGACTCCTGTGAGTCAGGACCTGAGCATTGAAACGCAGACCTCCATTATCAGAAACGTCCTGAGACCGATGAACCAGGGCCAGTCAAAATGGGCCTTAAATGATTTAGTGTAGCTCTACTCACGTTGTCGCCCGCCGGCTCGTCCTCGTTGGCGGCCTGGATGGCATAGGCCAAGAAACAGAGGATGGCTCCAATCCACAGCAGGGTGGAGAAGCCCCCGAAGAGCTGGCGACAGAACTTAATCCACTCTGGGGTGGTGGGGGGCGGAGTCAGGGCGTTGGGACCGTCCCGAGCCAGGTACTCTGCTGCCCGGGCATTGGTCAAACCCTGGATAGGAAAACACATTTTTAGGACAGGAGTGTTGTTACAGGTATATATATAGTTTAGTGTCAGCCGTTTACCTGGACGATGTCAGTGTTGTACTTCTGGCAAATCTCCTCAACAGACATTTTGTGTTCCGTCTGAAAAAAAGGAAAACTTTATGATTTTAAAGCCTGGACTACTACAGTTTGAGGAGTAATCACTAAACTGACCCAGGCTCTTTACATTATTGACCAACATTAGTTTTTCCTATTGAAATGAGGAGCTCAGGTCAAGTACAGAAAAGCCAGTTGAAAAAGAACGCTGTTGGCCATAAATGATGTTTGTCTGCTGCTTCACGTTTTAATCCATAGAAAGTAAGATTTTTTTGGACAGGACTAAATTCCCTTTGTTCCAGGATTAAAAAGCAGCAGCTGCTCAGAACAGCCCTGTGATCTGTGCTCCCTCAGCGTCCTGCTCAATTACAGCGGGACATCCAGACTCAGAACACTGGAGCAGAGCCGCCTGGACTTTGGATGAACTCGCCAAAGACTCACTATTCTGCCATGTTTAATTCATAATTGCATGACATTTTAGGGGATTACTTCTAAAGAACCCTTGGCAGGAAAAAACTGAAATACTTCGGTACTATTTATCTGAATCTACCTACCGTACTTTCCGCTCTAAAAGGCACTCTTAAAAGCCTTAAATTTTCTCAAAAACCATCCGTGCGCTTTATAATCTTTATAATATATACATTTATAATCCTGTATTTCTTTACGTGTTATAACTGAACAAGGCTGGGCGTTATTGTCAATATGCTAACGTGTCTTTTAGCCGTATCAGACTGTGTTTCTTTACGTGTTATAACTGAACAAGTCTGGGAGTTGTTGTAAATACTTTCATTAACGTTTGAACAATGTTGATCTGAATGAGTTGAACGCATTAAATAAAACTCAACCGATTTATCCGTCTGTTTTGTTTCGCTTAATGTGCTTTATAATCCATAGCTCTTTGAACAATTATCCAAAATAGACCATTTATTGACAGTGCGCTTTATAATCCAGTGCGCCTTTTCGTGCGGAAAATACGGTACATACTTCTATTTGGTAAAAAGCAGTTCTTCCAATTGTTGTCTCTGGATTTCTTAAAAAAACACGCATTAATTTAATACAATTTTGCCTACACAGAAAGTTAACCCTTTTTAATCCTCTTTTTGCCTCATTTTCAGAATCTCATCTTGTTTCATTCTTATGGAGCTAATCTCGTTTCTCGTCTGGTAGAAGCGGTTTCGTCCTTAATTGAAAGAGGGTGGAATACGTACGATGAGCACTTCCTTCTTGAGGTCGTCCATGTCCTTGCCTCCTTTCTTCTTGAGCGACTTCTTGTCCTTGGCCTGTCTTGGACCGCATTGTTCAGCTGATTGTACTTCTATTACGCTGGAGTCTGGCGGCGTGACTCCGACGTCGGTTGCGGGCTCATCTTGTTTCGCTCTTCTCCGCCAGTCAAACGAGAGCTTGGACTCTTGTGCCATGTTCTTTGTCGGCTGAGGAGTAATACGTAGGCTATGAAGAAAACTACTGTGGTATTGAAAGAAGTTGTTACTTTTGATGGCGGTTGGCAGCCAACTGAAAAGGTGCGTTTACCACCTACTGGTTTGAGAAATGTGTAAACTTGTATGAATATGATGTCACAAAACAGAGAGTACAGTGGCCAAGAAGATGATGTCACACTGCACCAACATTCCACGACATCACCCCCGACAACTACAGTGTTGTTGTTGTTATGGCGGTTGGTATCTAAGTGAAGGCTACATTACCGCCAGACTTTATTCTTTAGACTTTATTATTTTCATCTTCTTTATTCCAGAGCTGACTCTTCTTCATCTTCATCTCCTTCTTCCATGTTCGGTGCTTTCGCCGTACAGCTTTATTCTTTAGGTTTCATTCTTTAGGCTTTGATACTTCCTCTGTTGTCGTTGCTTGGCAGCCGTGCATCTACTGGATTGGGCGAGTGGGCGGCGGTAATGTAATGCTTGGGGTTGGGAGGGCGTAATAAAGTCTGAAGAATAAAGTCTAAAGAATAAAGTCAGAAGAATAAAGTCTGAAGGATAAAGTCTGAAGAATAAAGTCTAAATAATAAAGTCAGAAGAATAAAGTCTGAAGAATAAAGTCTGAAGAATAAAGTCTAAATAATAAAGTCAGAAGAATAAAGTCGGAAGAATAAAGTGGGAAGAATTAAGTCTAAATAATAAAGTCTGGCGGTAATGTAACGCTTGGATACCAACTGTCATAAAACACCAAAGAAGAAGAAGAAGTAGGTGGCGGTAAATGCACCTTTTTAACCATTAAAAGTAACAACAACAACAACAACAACAACAACAACAACAACATGAAGTCTAAATAATGTAGCCTGAAGAATGAAGTCTAAGGTTTAAGATGTACAACTACAGTGTGTGGCAGTAATGTAACACTTGGATACCAACCGCCATAAAACACCAAAGAAGAAGACATCACCAACATTCCGCCAAGAGAAAAATGGCAACGTTGACAAGGGATCCCACAAAAATGACAAGACCGAAGAATACCAAAAGCCAAGCCACTCGAGACTCAAGTGGATGAATTAAATAATGCAATAGTGTAATAATAATAATAATGATATAATAATAACCGTCACACAGTCAGTGAAAGACACGACCCCAAAAAGGTGATGGCCATAAATAACGCGTGCCCTGGAATGAAGCATCTGGTAAAGCTATTAGGGCAACAAATAAGGCATTTAAGACGATAGATGATCGCCACACTATGGATACCCTCACTCAATACAAGAAAGCTCATGCAGTGATGTGAAGAACAGTAAGGACGGCCAAAAGAACCCATTGGAGGCAGTACTGATCCAAAATTGGAAGATGAACTGTCTGGGGAATGATTTAACATATGAGTGAAGTGCAATTATGAGACGCCAGTTCTAATAGAGAATGATATTGAAGCAGTCAGCAATGATACAGCTGCTGGCTTGTACTTTTGTGTCTGCGCACAGCTCTGACCATCTCTTACCTGTGGCAAAGCAAAGCAAAGCAGAGATAATACTCTGGCAAAGAATATTAAATTGATTATACCCAAGATTCCAACTCAAGATGATCTTGACCTTCCATTCGGTCTATTTGAAGAAGATGTGCGCTTTCGAAAGGCAAGACAAACGACTCCAGTTAGAGATGAGATGTGCTATGATATGCTCTCTCATTTAACTGAAAACTGAAGATTATTTTAAGACTATTCAATCTCATCTGGGATACAGGATGTATTCTGTTAGCATGGAAACAATCTATTGTTGTACCGAATCTGAAACCAGGAAAACCTCCGTCCGACTCATCAAGCTATAGGCCTTGACGTCAAGGTTATGGCATGGTTATCCAGCGGTTGACTTACTTCTTGGAAAGTCAGAATTTGTTTTCCACTCACCAAAGTGGCTTCTGCAAGGGCAGAAATACTAACAGTTAGTCAAGTTGTGTAAGTGTGGTGTGGAGGGAAAGTTGTTTAACTGGGTAAGGAGTTTCTTGTCTGGCTGAAGAATTCAAACCAGAGTGAGTTAAGTTTACTCTGAGGTTTATAGGGTAAAAAATGGAATCCCACAAGGAAGAGTGTGCGGCACTATTTCGTTCAATGTCCTGATTTATGACATAAAGTTGTAGATCACTCTGTTGGAAGAAGCCTTTACGCAGATGATGGTGCATTGTGGGTATGAGGCAGAACTCTTTGATTTATTGACAAGAAAATACAACTTTGTCAGAAGAACAGAAATGAAAGAAATCTAAAGTGATATGTTTTTATAATGGGCATAAGGATGTCTCTCTTAAATGATATGGGCCAGTACTTGAACAGGGCCGGGAAGTGATTCTTAGGAGTCATCTTTGATGAAAAGCTTAATTGGCGACATTGGCACATTGTTCAGAAATGAATGCAAAAAGGTGAATAATCTGCAGCGTTGTCTATCTGGCCAGGACTGGGGAGCAGGAGGACGCTTCTAAATATTTACCTATATATATATTTGAATATTTATCATAATAATATTTATTATGAGAGCAACTATTGATTATGGCCGTATTGCTTACATGTCTTCAGTTGAAACTAACTTAAAGAAACTTGATAATGTCAAATGTGCTAAATAAGTGTGACGTATGAAGCCGTCTCAAACAGAAGACCGGACACCACGGCAACACCAAGAGTTAGTCACATCATTTATTTCCATTTTTTGACAAAACTCACACAAAACAAAGCAGAGACCAAACTGAAAAAAGAGAGATCCTTCTGTTTTTTCATAGATGTTACTTTTCTTTTGTGGCAGTTTTTTTTTTTAACATACAATGCCTTTAATGCATCTTCTCACATCCGCTGGTTTTAATTCATGAAATCGGAGAGAAATCTCTTTTTTTCCATGGACTCAGAAACATTTTATTTTTGAACATGGGGGGGAGGAAAAGGGCGTGGCGTTTGGCAGAAATGGCAGTCAAGTGGACAAATGGCGACGGGGAAGGAGCATTTCGCACTGTGTTCACAATTAGACAAACACGTAAAGGGTCGACCACGGGCGGGGAAGATGTTTTTCGGGATGTAAAATGTGTCGTGTGCTTTGTCGTGTCCAAAATGAAAATACAAGCAGCTTTCGAACCCAATCCAAACTTAATTTTTTTTTACAAAACTTTAAACAAAGGTAGGAATGCTGTTTATCATTGTCGAGGTGGCAGTGTCAAGAGCGAGAGTAGAATGCATGTGTCCTGTTAATGGCAGTGAAGGCTAAAAAAGTTGAGAAATACAAGAAAATAAATCACATTTTTCTGATTTAGACATAAGCTGCCTTGTGTTTTTTCCGCTCGCCTTAAGACAAATGCAAGATGAAACGTTTTTATTCCACAAACGGTGTAATTTATCACGACTAAACGACTTAACAGTGTTGTAGTTATAGTAGTAACGGCACAAACAGTGTTACATGGCAGACGAGCGCTCTTCAAACTTTGGATAGAAAAACAATGGAGTGAGAGAGAGATTCATGAAAACACCAGATGCCCTCCCGCTCGTCCCCTCGCGGTCGTGTGCCTCTCGCTGAAGTCTTGGCGTTTTTGATTTTTAAATTTCGAGACGAGGGCGAGAAGAGGGCGAGGCGGATGTGGGAGCCATGTGGGGGAGTAAACATCTCGTACAGGCGGAAGTGGAGAGAGAAGGGGGAGGGGCGGGTGAGAAGGAAATAATGCTGTGGTCATTTCTTTAGTAGTAAGTTTCTTTTTCAATCCAGCCTGAAAGAGAGAGAGAAAGTTGGATTATTATGTGATCACGTTTTGCTAGTCAAGTCTGAATGTTTACTGATGATGTGATCACTAACCCAGGACTAAACCAGGACTAAACCAGGACTATACACCAGGACTAAACCATGACTAAACCCGGACTAAACCATGACTAAACCCGGACTAAACCAGGACTAAACCATGACTAAACCCGGACTAAACCAGGACTAAACCATGACTAAACCCGGACTAAACCAGGACTATACCAGGACTAAACCATGACTAAACCAGAACTATAGAACCTTTTATAAAATAAATACATTCTAAATTTAGGAATGGAGGCAAATGGAGGCAATGTTAGGATTAGCATAATAAAATATGCAATATCAAGGAAGTTTTGGGAATAATATCAGAGCATTTTTATCTGATGTTGGTTAATGATTGAAAATGTGTTATGTGTGTATGCTTTATTTCATTTTGCCTCCTTTTGCCTCCTTTTGCCTTCGTTAGGGAGTCTTGAACATTGTGATGACAGGGCACGCCAGGAAAAGTTTGAGAAGCCCTGGTCTAAGGAGTTTAAACTGTGTTATACTAGGACAAAAGTGGGTGTAAACAAGAACCAAACTGGGTCCAAACGAGGAACTCGCCCGAGTTGGACGCCTGTACACTTGGAGACAGACGCTTTACGTCCAGTACGCCCTGGATAGTGAAATGCGGTCCCCCGAGGCTCAAACGCCCCTTAAGCACCGCATCTGACACTCAAAACGCAGGATTTGCGCAGCAAATATACTCAAAAGGACATGCGTCCACATAGACTTTAGTGTAAGCTGGACACGCCGCAGTGTGAACGCTCCTTAAGGCTCCTTAAGGCTCCTTAAGGCTCCTTAAGGCGTTGTATTTGTCCTGGTTTGATCCCAGTACAGTCCTGATGTAGTCATGGTTTAATCCTGGTTTAGACCTAGTTTAAGAAGGACTAAACCAGGTCTAAACCAGGTCTAAGCGCTGAGTTGTGGTATTATTTGCAGAAACTGTCTCACCTCCCGGGTTTCGGCGAAGGATGAGTTTTCGGATCTCATCGTAAACAAAGATGAGGAAACTGTACGGGAACGCACAGAACCACCAGCTGGGCCTGAACACAAAGGACGAGTTTAAGCAACAGGACGAGGGCAGAACGAGGTACAGAGGTTTTAATCCTACTTGAGTGGGTACATCCGTAGTGCCACGTCCATACCCGGGGTGTAGGACAAGAAGGCAGCTAGAGCCGTCTCCTCGAACAAACCAAAGATCAATATCTTATTCCTGCGGGGAAAATGACAACATTCAATTACAATCACACTTCAAATCAAACTGTGATGCAATTGTAATTCATCTTGCAGCTGTTTATTGTGTGTCCAAGATAGAAATACAATCTACAGGTAAATGAAAGTGCACCAGACTAAGTGCATACAGTTACAGAACTCACTTCATGCCCTGCTGGAACACAGAGTTGCGCCTGGTTTTGCAGATGATGACGTCGGCCCACTGCACCACCACGATACTGACGAAGAAGGCTGTGTGGCACGTGAACTCTACGATCTTTCTCTGCTCATACGTCTGCACAAAATGAAGAGCAATGTCAGCAAATGCTCCTATTTTCAATTAAATGTAGTAAATGCAGGGTTTGTCTTCAATAAACTCCACCTATGATTGTGGGTCCTTGAATAGGAAGTTCATGTTTAAATGTTCAAATAAACTTGACTGATTTTATAATTTTAATTATGGCAGTATATTTTGGAGTTTTTTAAAACCAGCAGGATTTACAACTATTATCTTTAACTCCTATAGTTTGACTAATGAAAGGCTTGATTACCCATTGTTGACCGTAGCTGTCCTCAAGGTCGTTGTTGGAGCGGTCGTCCCAGTTGAGTCTGATGCCGACGAGGTGAGAAGGCAGGAAGCCGTTTTCAGCCATAATGACGAAGTACGCAAAGAACCCGCCCAGAGCCTGGATCATGCCTGCACACAGAATAATGCTATAGGTGCAGAACAAAGAAAATAACATCTAGTAAAAGGCCAGAGGAGAAGTAACGACCTGTGGCTCAGCCTCTGGTAAACCTTAAGTTTGTTTGTGTTTGTCAGTGACTTCAGCTTGTGTGATGGATGAATCCGAGTCCTCTTTGTAAGACATGACAGCGGGATTAAGAAGGTCCTCAAAGTATTGCTTCCACCGTCCAATAACATCCCCAGGTGAGGTCCCCAGTTGAGGTTAACAAATCTCCAACCGCACCATAAACGGCTTTGCTTACACCTCCTGAAGCGTCGGACAGTTTGCCAGAATTATTTTGGAGCCGACCGATAGTCCTCCTCCATGGCCTCCCCCCCCGGATTTTATTGTCTGTGACAGCACAAGCAGCAGTGCACTTGGTCTGCCAATACCTGTCAGCATGCTCAGGAATCAAAAAGCCAAAGAGGCCTGATAGGCCTTCTTCTTCAGCCTAATGGTATCCATTTACTTCTGGGATCCACCACCGGGTTCGGGGGTTGCCGTCGCCACAGCTGCGAGCAGCCGCACTGACAATGCAAGAACATGGTCCACTCAGACTCTGTCTCTGGTCTCCACCGGGATCTTGAAGAAGCTCTCCTGGAGGTGTGAGTTGAAGATCCTGCTGACGGAGAGCTCTGCCAGACGTTCCCAACAAGTTTGTCTGGCTTCCTCAATGACACGATCATTGACCTCCGGCCTAGGGTGTCCTGGTGGCACGTGCACTGATGGACACCCTTGTGCTGGTTCTTGTTATGGACAATCCGTGGCTAGCACAGAAGTCCAATAAGTGAACACAGGCCGTTTTTCCGATCACCTCTTTTCCAGGTGTCACTGTCGTTGCCCCTGTTGTTGAAGTCCCTCAGTAGTAAAGTTGGTGCACTGCCCAGTATCCAAGGCTTAGCTCCAAGGTGGGGCCCCTGTAACGCGAGTCCGGGCGACATAACTGGGCTCATTTTTCTTCTCTTTATAAAGGGCTTCTGAATAATCGTTTCCATAACCTTTTTCTGTTAAACACTACATGAAAAGACAATGTTGTGATATTATCTGGAACCCAGGAAATTTTAGGTAAACTCTAAAACTTGAGAACAATATAAAAGTTGTGTTTTATTTGTTATACACTGTCCTGAGCATGTGTGGTATAATATATATAGGGAGTGGTACCGATCTGTCCGTAGGCGATGCTGATGAGCCGCTCGTTCACCAGTTTGTCTCTGGCTGGGTTTCTGGGCTGGCGCTTCATGATGTCGCTCTCGGCTGCTTCATAAGCCAAAGAAATGGCTGGAACCTGAAGAGAAACAGAACATCAAGAGAAGGCTTTGTCTAACACAACACTGCCATCTAGTGACTAGATTCAGAAGAGCAGGTTATGGACTCAACATTTGATAAACCATTTGAAAGTTATGCATTAAAAAAAATCTTCAAAGGAGAAACTTTGTCAGCTGTTGTATTCATCATTTTTTAATGTTAACTGTTTTATCTTATTATTGTTCCGTGAAGCATCTGTGAGTGTCCTGAAAAAATATATATACATAACATTTATTTTTGTAGTTGATTGACGCATTGATTAATTGCGCAGCTTTACAGTGTCTGAGGCAGATGGAAGTTACAACAGAAGCCCGTGTGACAAAGGCCTCACCATGTCCGTGCCCAGGTCGATGCAGAGGATGGTGATGGTGCCCAGCGGCAGAGGGATGTTGACCAGGATAAAGAACAGGAAGGGCGTGATCTCTGGGATGTTACTGGTCAGAGTGTAAGCAATGGACTTCTTCAAGTTGTCAAAGATCAAGCGACCTGCCAAGGAGTTAGTTCAAGTAATGAATAAAACAACAACACATTTCTAGAAGTGTTTGTCTATAATATTTAATTGATATTATCGAGTGTAAAATCTCTCATCCTCTTCCTTGCTCTCACCTTCCTCGACTCCGGTGACGATGGAGGCGAAGTTGTCGTCGAGCAGGATCATGTCTGCGGCCTGTTTGGACACGTCAGAGCCAGAGATGCCCATGGCCACTCCGATGTCCGCTTTCTTCAGAGCGGGAGAGTCATTTACGCCGTCTCCTGTTACTGCAACGATGGCTCCCTGAACAAACACATGCACATACAGGGCTCGTGAATGTGTGCAGGGCAGAAATGAAGAATGAAATACTTGGAACATGCTATTGAGTACATTAGCTTTGGCAGCTCAACTCAAAGTAATGTACATTTGAAATCACACATTTCTAAGGCTCTGAGCAAGATTCTCCAACTTAGGCCAAATGGTATTTGTTTCATCAATACATTTCAAGTAATGACATCACAGGTTAAGCTGCATTTATGGTCATTGAAAAAAAAAAAATCAATATAGATGCATGATCTAGCTAAAAGTAACACAACTCTCACACTTTACCTTGAGCCTGCCACATTCAAACACATTTGCTTTTCCTTCAGTGTTAGATTCCTTTAGTTTTGGCACTGACCTGTCTCTGGCAGCCCTCCACAATGATGAGCTTCTGCTGTGGGGAAGTTCTGGCAAAGACGATCTCTGTGTGGTTCTTCAGGATGTCGTCCATCTGATCCTGGGACAATTCTTTCAGATCTGTGCCATGGATCACACACGCTTTTGCATCCCTGAAACCAGACAACAGCTGCTCACAAACATGTCCATGGGAGTTATGATATGAATGTACAGACATTGCTGTGCTGATTCATCAGTTTGTCTTTTTTTTGGCTTATTCTCTAGAAAGTTTGGGTGTATTTTGACAAATTTATATGATTTTGGATTCAACTGTTTCCAATAAATTTTGGACAATGCTGACTAGTGTTGTCAAGATACTAACATTTCAAACTTTATTTCAATACCAATGAAGATAATTGATACCAATTTGGATACCACAAAGATACGAAAAATAGACAGCCATTTTCAACACATAATTATAGCACTTTCTTCATGTTCTTATGAGCTTTATACTAGTTATGATAAAGCTCAAGATTGTTTTAAAACTGTTTTGTTCTCTCCTGTTTATGAGATTATTTTTCACTTTGTTAAAAGATAATAAATACTTTTAAACTGTTGTTGCACTAGTTGTGCATTTTGTGTCCACCGTTTAGCCACCATTAGTTACCTGGGGTTGACTTGGCTGACAGGGATGTTGAGCCGTAATGCAATGTCCTCCACAGTCTCGTTGCCTTCAGAGATGATGCCCACACCTTTAGCGATGGCCTTCGCTGTGATTGGATGGTCTCCGGTCACCATAATAACCTAAGAGGAAGTACAAACACAGCTTTGAGCTCCAGTTGTTTCTAGAGATTAAAAAAACTCAGAATGTATGTAAAGGTTTACTATTGAACAGTTGAATCATCTGGACTCTGGAAAATGTTTTGTTTCGCATCCAAGAGTCATTCTCAATCTGTGAATCGAGTCTGAGAACTCAAGTTTTATATCCTACTCTGTGTGAGCCCTGCCCACCGGGCGGGACCTCCTGATAAAGGGAGCTTTTGGTTTCACTTGAAACTCTTCTAACAGTACGTACCCAATTAGCATCAGAATGCCCCGGGCGTCACCCGCTCCAGGGTTTCAAAACACTATTATATACGACTGGAATGTTGAATCTTAAACCTCCATTTCGGTTAAAAGAAGGAGTGGTTTGTGGCTTTAAGATGAAGATGCACGGCGCTCTGTGGTCCTGAATTTGCGTGTCTTCTTCATCTTAAAGCCACAAACTACAGATTGAAGACAGTGAGATGAAGATTCTAAGCGAGGAGAAATGATGGTTTGAAAGAGGAGTTAAGGAGGCAATCTCTGTTAAAAAAGATAATCATTCTTTTTATTTTTGTTCATATTGAGCATGACTTTTACTTAAAGTTTTGTTTAAAAAAATAGGGTTTCAATATACATTTTATAAAATTGCATTTACCCCCCAAAAATAGTCAAATTTCTTCCTCCAAAGTCTGAAATCTCCTCCAAACCAAATGCTCTTACCAACAGAGGACGTGTCGATTCAAAAGACCCAAGCTGATCATTAACGATTAGAAATGACTAAATATTGATCCTGTCTTAAATGTGATTAATTGCACTGCTTTACTCCAGTGTAATCATATCCCCATAAATTCCTCCCGTGTTTTATGCTCTAAAGAGAAGAGCGGACCTTGATTCCGGCCGAGCGGCACTTGCCCACAGCGTCGGGCACCGCGGCTCTGGGAGGGTCGATCATGGACATGAGCCCCACGAAGCACATCCCGTCGGTCTGGAAGTTCACATCATCTGTGTCGAACGCAAAACCTTTGGGGTACTTGTCCTCGGGCATGAACAGGTGGCAGAAACCTGGCACGAACGGGAACAATTGATGGAAGGTTAATTAAAAGCAATTTTATTGTATCAGAAGATTAAATATAAAGAAACAGCGCACAGGCTACTTTGACATGCAGGTCAAAAAGCCAAATTGCTGAAAACATGAGCCGGAAGAGCTTCACATTGTCTTCTCTGGAATTTAGTTTCTCTGCCAACCCAAGCCCGGTCTCCCCACCACTCTCACTGTCCAGGAACAGAATGTAACCAGACTATTCCGGAAATCCAACCCTCGAAAAGCTGCTGGACCAGACGGTGTCACTCCGGCCACCTTAAGACACTGTGCAGGCGAACTGGCCCCTGTCTTCACTGGAATTTTTAACACCTCCCTGGAGTCCTGCTATGTCCCAGCCTGCTTCAAGTCATCCATCATCATCCCAGTCCCCATGAAGCCCCGGATCACTGGACTTAATGACTACAGACCTGTGGCTCTGATGTCAGTAGTCATGAAGTTATTTGAAGTCATTTGGGCCTGGTCAACCCTTCACCTCCCCCCTGCTGGACCCCCTGCTGGACCCCCTGCTGGAACCCCTGCAATTCTCCTACAGAGCCAACAGGTTTGTGAACGACTCCATCAATCTGGCACTCCACTTCCTCCTGCATCATCTGGACCCCAGGAACCTACGCCAGGATCCTGTTTGTGGACTTCAGCTCTGCATCAGCACCATCCTCCTGCTCTGCTCCAGAACAAGCTCTCCCAGCTCAACGTGCCTGACTCCACCTGCGGGTGGAGCACTGACTTCCTGATTGAGGCAGTGCGTGCGACTGGGGAAGAATGTCTCAGACACGCGGGCTATCAGCACAGGTGCTCCACAGGGCTGTGTACTTTCACCCCTGCTCTTCCCCCTGTACACAAACTGCTGCATCTCCTGCCACGACTTCGTAAAACTGATCAAGTTTGCGGACGACACCACCCTCATCGGGCTTATCTTGGACGGGGATGAGTCTGTCTACAGGAGGGAGGTGGATTCTGATTCTGAAGTAGGAATTACCAGTTTAAGCCGTGTTCCAGTGCCTTTTTTTCAAATAGAAGGGGTAAAAAATCCCAGTTACTAATTGCCTGGAACGCATATTGTGTAGTTTAAAATGCAAATCAAAACAGCTAAAATAGATGTATGATCACTGTTTTACTAATATATATAAGCGATAATCTACAAGTTGGAGAATCTCTCCCGAGGCTCGACAAGTGTGTAAAGTGTGTATAAAGCCCAGACTAGATGGAAAGGGCATGTTGTGTAACGTCATGTGTAATGTCTCACCCAGCACTCTCTCCCCCAGCCCTCCCAGCTCCATGTAAGCGTTCTGGAAAGCCTCCTTCAGCTCGTCGTCCATGGGCTGCTCTTTGCCCTGGATCATGATGGTGGAGCAGCGGTCCAGAATCCTCTCTGGCGCCCCCTTCATGACGAGCAGGTAACGGTTGTCGTTCTCATCCTCTGTCTCATGGATGGAGAGCTGGAGGGATTTAAACCAATTTTCTAAGATTTCTAAGATTTGTATTAAATATTTTAATGTTACAAGTATAAACTGACCTAAAATCCCTTTACATGCTATCATCACATGTTACTACTATTACCTTTAATCTTTCCTTATATAAATAGGTGCTAGTTAGACCTGACTGACCTGGTACTTGTTGGTTGAGTTGAAGGGGATCTCGGCCTCCTTCTTGTTCTTTTCCCTCATGATTTTGACGGGTCCACACGACAGCTCGATACACTTGAGCAGAGCGGACTCTGAGGCATCTCCAGCCACGTCACGTTTGAGGATGGGCAAAGAATCCTGTCCCGCCTTGAACACAGCGCGGTTACACAGAGAGGCCACACGGGCCAGAGATGCCCAGGTGGGGGAGCTCTTGTCGAAAGAGGAACCTAGAACATAATGGTGTATCATTCAGGTTCATTGCTCGGAAACAGTATATTGAAACTGAATTGAAGTGAATAAATCAAATGCAAAGGTAAAGATAATGTGATATGTTAAACCAGCCGGATCTCCAGGTTTGTCTTTATACTTAAAGTCAAATACTGTTGTTGGTAAGAAAGGGAATTCAAAATGGTTCATTTTATACAGAAAAGTAAAATACATATATTACAAACAGGTATCGTTAGAGATAATTCCAATCCGGACGGCTGCAAACCGTC
Source organism: Eucyclogobius newberryi (assembly GCF_026437365.1). Taxonomy (NCBI): domain Eukaryota; kingdom Metazoa; phylum Chordata; class Actinopteri; order Gobiiformes; family Gobiidae; genus Eucyclogobius; species Eucyclogobius newberryi. The sequence goes on from NW_027315790.1 coordinate 28,951,998, forward strand.
CTAGTGCATGTTGCAGGCCCAGGTTCGATGGAGCCATCAGGGCAACATTATCTACAACCAGCAGAGATGAGAGCCTGTGGTCCCCAAACCGGACACCCTCCAACGCCTAGAAATTATGTCCATAAAAACAATGAACAGAACCGGTGATGAAGGGCAGTCCTGATGAGTCCAACATGCACTTGGAACAGGTCTGACTTACTGCCGGCAATGCGAACACAGCTCCTGCTCCGGTCATACAGGGACTGGACAGCCCTGAGCAAAGGGTCCAAAGAACACCACGAGGGAAACGATTGAACGCCATGTGGTCTGTGGACTGGTTGGGTGAACTCCCATGAACCCTCAAGCACCCAATGGAGAGTGTAGAGCTGGTCCTGTGTTGCACAATAGGACGAAGACCATACTGTTCCTCCTGAATCCAAGGTTCAACTATCGGTCGGATTCTCCTCTGCAGTACCCTGGGATAGACCTTACCGGGGAGGCTGAGGAGTGTAATCCCTCTGTAGTCGGAACACACCCTCCAGTCCCACTTCTTAAACATCTCTGTTTACCACCTCTGACCACCACCCAGGTCTGTCAATCCAGAGGCACTGTCCCGACCGCCCTGCGATGTTGCAGAGACGCGTCAGCAAGTCCCACAACATCCAGAGACTTTAGGTACTCAGGGCGGATCTCATCCACCCCCGGAGCCCGAGGAGTTTGCCAACAACCTCTATAGTGGGATTGAGGAGGTACTCAAAGTATTCCTTTCACCGTCCGACGACATCCCCAGTCGAGGTCAGCAGGTCTCCACCTGCACCATGAACAGTGTTGGTGAAGCACAGCTTCCTCTTCCTGAGGCGTCAGATGGTTTGCAAGAATTTCTTTGAGGCTTACTTACTCCCCCTTACTTCTGGTATCCACTACCAGGTTCGGGGGTTGCCACCACGACAGGCCCCTGCGACCTTGCGACCACAGCTTTGAGCAGCCGCATTGAAAATGGGAGTCGAGAACATAGTCCACACAGACTCAATGTCCCCTGTTGCACCCGGGATCTGGGAGAAGCTCTCCCGGAGGTGTGAGTTTAAGACCCTGCTGACAGAGGGCTTCGCCAGTCGTTCCCAAAATTTGGCGATGGTGATTGTTTAGCTTTATTTGTGTTACTTTTTTGATGAAGTTTGATTTTCTAGGCTCACCTTCTATTAAAACATACTGGTGTAAAATGAGTTAGAGTATATCATTAGAATGATTATATCATTCTAATGATATATCCGATTCTAATCTGCAGACAGAGCCCTCACCAGACTGATCCTCGGTGGTGTCGGCCTCGTGGATCTGATTGTCGAACCACATGTGAGCCACAGTCATACGGTTCTGGGTCAGGGTGCCCGTTTTGTCCGAGCAGATGGTGGAGGTGGAGCCCAGCGTCTCCACAGCCTCCAGGTTCTTCACCAGACAGTTTTTACGTGCCATTCGCTTAGCGGTCAGAGTCAGACACACCTGAAGGAGAACAGGCCAAACACTGGGTAAATAGATGCATTTGACAGAAGGAAATTAGTATTGACGCTGTGAAACAGACATGATCATCTCCAGGTGAATTTAGTCACAAAAGGTTGAAGAAATTAGTATTATTATGATTTGTTTTTGTATATCTGGAGATGGTCATGTTGTTCTATGAGAATGCATTTCCATGTTAGCACAGTCCATAGAGCAAATGCAGAAAGCTGTGATGAAGAGCGACGGTGCATTAGGATTCATGCTAAAAATACGGCAAGAGCCAAGGGTCAAAAACAAAGGCAGCAAGTTGTCATCAAGCAGAGAAGATCTAATTCACTTATTACTTTATAATCGTATGCTTATATCCTATAGTTATTACATTTAGCCAGTCGTTGTGAAGGAAGAGAGCACCGTAAAGTGACTGGCCTGGAAGAGAAACACATGGATGGAGAGAGACACTTAGGAGACAAAGACGAGAAGAGGGAGAAGAGGGAGGAGAAGGAAAAGAGGGAGGAGAAGGAGGAGAGGGTTAACAACACAAACAACACTGTCAGAACAAATGTAAAAGCACAAAGATTCACAAAGCCACGGCGACACCAGGTCACAGAAGAGAGATGCCACATCACTGCACAACACAACACTGGATTACACAGTATTAAATAAGCAACACATTATTACATAACAATAGAGACATCGAAATATAATATTAAGCAGGATTATATTTCGTATTTTGGAAATATTTAAAGTTTAGTTAGCTACGTGTCAAATTTATGGTAAAAACTAAACATTTGAGAAGTAAAAATTACACAACAGTAAAAGTTATCTGCAAATTTATACTGTAATATCTTATAATGATGAATTGGTTTTCTACAAAAGGTTGTGTTCAGGGTTCATAAAGCTCTCTTCTAAAACAAGCCTCTTGTAAATTGCTGCATCTCCGATTAAAACCCAGGTTGTCAAGTGTAACCTTGTTTTCGAGTGCGGTGTCGTACTCACAGTGACCGTGGCGAGCAGACCCTCGGGCACGTTGGCCACGATGATGCCGATGAGGAAGATGACGGCCTCGAGCCAACTGTAGCCCAGGACCAGGGACAGGACGAAGAAAGACACGCCCAGAAACACAGCCACACCGGTGATGATTTGGATGAAGTGCTCGATCTCTTTTGCAATGGGCGTCTGCAGAACGAGAGGGTCAGAACAGGTCAAATGTTATCTTGATTTTTAGTATTCGTTTGTGAAACACTTGTGTCTGTATCTGAACTACCTTTATATCTTATGTTCAAACACAAACATATGACTGTTACTGCATCAGTTCTTATTGTACTATTATTTAGGGCCAAACCGGTGTCGACATGTGTAAATAACATGAGAGTTGTACCTTGCCCGTCTCCAGTCCTGAGGTGAGCGTGGCAATGCGCCCCATCACGGTGCGGTCACCGGTGCAAACCACAATACCACGGGCTGTTCCTGCACACAAACCACACAGAGCATTTAGAAAGCAAAAAGAACTGTATTCAAAGAGATCATAAAGACTTTGCAAGAAGAACAGCTGCAATATACTGATCAAAACAACTAGATTTACACACAACTGGCACAATTTTCCAATTTTCCACTTGCTGTGTAATATATATGGATTTTGGTCGTTTTTTACTGTATGGTTGCTAGGTAACAGATGCAGAATTACCTCTACCTGTGTCACATCTGTTGCTCATGTCCAACCAGGAAGTCAAATTTTAAATGTCACCAACATCGTCAAACTAAGGGGAAAATGTCTTTAGTAAAGTCTTAAATATAATCCTGTTTACTGCGCTTTAGTGTGATGAGTAGTCCAACTAACCGAAGTCACATGCACTTTCAAACCACATTTAAAGCCTTGTCTCTAACTAGCACTTTCCATGACAACCGTCGCTCTGACATGATGCTGACCCGCTGTAAATGGAAATCTCTGATGTGAACTGAACTGTGATAAAACAAACACTCCACAAACCACGTCAGCCGACTCACAAAGTCAACAGACAAAAAACAAACCAACAGAATCTGTGGATGTTTCAGATTTGACATTTCTCCACTAGAATGAACAGCTGTAATACATTTGATTTTGAGGTTTTGTTATGATGTTGGTCTAACCTTCGACGCAGTTGGTGGAGAAGAAGGCGATGTTGCGTGTCTCCAGGGGGTTGTCATGGGTACAGTCAGGTGACCTGGTCTGAGGCTCGGATTCACCGGTCAGAGAGGAGTTGTCCACCTGCAACAAGCAAAAGAAAGTATTTCACATCCACATTTAGTGGGTTCTTCAGAAGAAAAGAAAAAAATAGAGATAAAACGCGACAGACCAAGTTGAAGTTACAGCTAAAATTGGTAAATATTTGCTGCTTTGTGTTTCATTCTAAAAATACACAATGTAATTATACTTTCCCTCCAAACAGTGAGTTCAATATTATGTTGTGGACAAAATTCTGAACCTCAACCCTTGACTTCAGCTCTGCTGGTAGAAGAGCACAGTGTGTAGAGTGTGGGAGATCACCTTGCAGCCGTGTGAGGAGATGATGCACAGGTCAGCGGGGATCCGGTCTCCACCCTTCACCTCCACCAGGTCTCCAGCCACAACCTGCTCAGCGTTTATCTGCATCTTTTCCCCTTCACGGATCACCAGAGCTTGCTGACAAACGAAAACGCTTTGGTCAAATCATTTTGCATCACAGCCCACACGGACGGATACAAACACTTCAAACTCAATGTTGATACTAAAGAATAATATTCTTTAGTATCAACAGTCAACATCAGTATTATGCTCTAAACTCGATACTGATTCAGATGATACAATTATATTCAAATAAAAAAAACGCTTTAACGTTTAATGCTTGTTTCTAGAAATAAATAAAACATAATATTATTAACAAACAAACCAGCAACAATTGCCTTCTGTTGGATCAATTCTGCTTGAGTTCTTAGTAAGTATGAATAATATTTGACACGTTTATAATAATGTAATAATAATAATAATAAGGATGACTGCATGATTTTATAGTGGTTTTACATTGCACTATCACTGTAATTCACAGGAGCTGCATTTCTGGGTAAAATTAAAAAAAAACTTATCAGGGGGGCTAAACATGCGGCCCGCGGGCTGCATTCGGCCCCCCAGATGTTTTAATCCGGCCCGCAAAACATTTCTAATTTATGTTTATTAATTTCTGATAGATATATAGCATTTTTATCACTAGAACTACTACTACTACTACTACTACCACTAGGCCTTAGCAGGAGCCGCTCCCTCCCCCGCGCTGCTCAGCGCTGCAGTTCGCCTGGTATAGGTGCCGAGGGATGAGAAGTGCAGTCACTGCGCACTAAACTAAGCTTATAGAGAGCAGAGGTCTGAGCGGGGAAAGAGACGTGTGGTTTTGGGAAACACGTGGAAGAAAGAAAGGAGACGGTTTTGTGAACATTAGAGCTGTGCTAAAAGCTGCGCTAACGTGGAGCTAACAACAAGAAAAACATCTGTCACGACAGCTCTGTGAGGAAAACATCCAAATTAGTGCAAACATGGACAGATCTGGAGCCACAGGTAAAAACACAGGTCAGAGTGAAGCGTCTGTGAGCGTGCCTGTGAATACAAACAATGCACTTCACTAAGATCAGCCTCAACTATAGAAAATAGTAAGCTCATATTCAGTTTGTGCAGTAACAGCCAACAGGTCTGTGAAATCAGCATTTCATATCAGAAATCACAAGTCCATATTCCTGTTCCTACGGTTGATGCATTGATATGGACTCACCTGCTGCAGATTTGTGCAACAGTGTCCACAAATAACTATTACTCGGCTATATAAAACTATTTATTTAGTAATTTTTTTACATCATGTTTGGCCTGCGACCCAGCCAGAGTGTCAAGACTCAGCCAGTGGCCCAAAATGACTTTGACTCCCGTGATTTATACGTTTGTGAGCCTCATGTCCAAGGACACAACTTCTGGTCATAGGGCTTTACCCACTTTATCCCGTGGGCTCGTTTTACCTGTGGGACCATGTTCTTGAAGGACTCCATGATCTTGGAGCTCTTTGCCTCCTGGAAATATGAGAAGCAGCCGGTGATGATGACGACGGCCGACAGCACGATTCCCAGATACAACTGTGCCACGAGAGAAAGAGACAAAACAAGACCTATTCATATCCAATACATCAGTTCATTTTAACCGAGTACGTGATCTAAAAGTGTATCATGAAAGAGGAGCTTGATGCGGCGGACGTATTGACATGAAACTCCAAACGCTGAGGATGTCGAAGCTATTTCAGGAGCTTCGTGAATCCCGAAATAGACGCCGAGCGATTTTGGTTTCGCTGTGGCATTATGTGTTTTGTTTGTGGACTCTGTGACCTGAGAGCCGTCCATCTGCTTTCTGTCCGCTCTCTGACAGTTCCATGTGGATAATCCTGCGTTTACAGATGCCCTGAAGACTGATTTGATGCTAATGCACTGTCGCTGACGCTTCACAGCAGCAGTCTGACATTCGACCTCCTTATGCTCCGCCGCGTGTTGGGTGTAAAAAGTCATTCACACAAAATAGATTATGTCATACTAGATTTGCAGCACACACAAAAAAGCAGAGACTACTGCATGCGATTCAGGCAGCACTAGTGATTAGGACAGACAAATAGTGTACGTTTTATTGCATGTTTAGTAGTTTACAGTAGAGTTAATATTAGGGGGTGTGATACTAAATTTGGTGATACAGTATCGATATCATGACAGATGCTTTACAGATGCTTTACTGATGCTTTACAGATGCTTTACAGATGCTTTACAGGCGCTTTACAGATGCTTTACAGGCGCTTTACAGATGCTTTACAGATGCTTTACTGATGCTTTACAGATGCTTTACAGATGCTTTACAGGCGCTTTACAGATGCTTTACAGATGCTTTACAGGCGCTTTACAGATGCTTTACAGATGCTTTACAGATGCTTTACAGATGCTTTACAGATGCTTTACAGGCGCTTTACAGATGCTTTACAGATGCTTTACTGATGCTTTACTGATGCTTTACAGATGCTTTACAGATGCTTTACAGACGCTTTACAGGCACTTTACAGGCGCTTTACAGATGCTTTACAGATGCTTTACAGATGCTTTACAGATGCTTTACAGATGCTTTACAGACGCTTTACAGGCACTTTACAGGCACTTTACAGATGCTTTACAGATGCTCTACAGATGCTTTACAGACGCTTTACAGATGCTTTACTGATGCTTTACAGATGCTTTACAGGCACTTTACAGATGCTTTACAGACGCTTTACAGACGCTTTACAGATGCTTTACAGATGCTTTACAGATGCTTTACAGATGCTTTACAGATGCTTTACAGACGCTTTACAGGCACTTTACAGGCACTTTACAGATGCTTTACAGATGCTCTACAGATGCTTTACAGACGCTTTACAGATGCTTTACTGATGCTTTACAGATGCTTTACAGGCACTTTACAGATGCTTTACAGACGCTTTACAGACGCTTTACAGATGCTTTACAGATGCTTTACTGATGCTTTACAGATGCTTTACAGATGCTTTACTGATGCTTTACAGATGCTTTACAGACGTTTTACAGACGCTTAACAGACTCTTTACGACTTGTAGACATGACTCTATCACAACATCTTCACATATAAATCATAATGCTACAGGACAAACAGCACCACTTCCAAGTCCAAGATTATCCAATAATAAAAATAGTGTTTTTTTTTCCGGATAAACTGAGAAGTGCTGGCAACTCTGACAATGAGATTAGCGTTTACCTTGAACTTAGATGTTGCTATGGATAATGCTACTCACACACAAATAAAAATATGGCATGTGCCGATTTCATGGAAGTATATAAATAATTGAAGACAGAAATGTACAGTACGTTTGTGATTGGTTTAGATAAATGTGTGTGACTCAAATGACTGAATCACATGAAGAGTAAATTACCTCTTCATGGATGCTGTAATGTTCATATCACATGCATATGCAACAAGTCATATGCATAAATACTGCTCCATCCACAAGCAACGAGTCAAAAATAAAAAGTGCTAGATGACTAAAAGCTATTTTAAAACTGTGTGCTCACTCACAGCTTCCTGTTTATTATTAATGGAGCCGGATCTCCTCCAGCCATTTTCCATAAACATTTGAATGTAATACTATGACAACATGTTTTTTGCAGTCCATATACCACAACAACAAGAACGTGCTTGTGTGAATTAATCCCAAAAGTGCAACATTATCAATTTATCAGACTGCAAGTTCCTTTATTTATGTTTTAAACTTTGGAATAGTTTTCTTAATACATAGATTTCTTATTAGCTCTACTGTATACTGACAGGAAACTATTCTCTACTCTAGGAAATAGTCCATTGCACCACTGTATATGTGTGTTGTTTTCTAATGCCACATTTCATAAACAGTCAGATAAAAGATTAGTTATATTTGGCTCATGCAGCAGACCCCTGTGAGTCAGGACCTGAGCCATTATCAGAAACGTCCTGAGACCGATGAACCGAGGCCAGTTGAAATGGGCCTTAAATGATTTAGTGTAGCTCTACTCACGTTGTCGCCCGCTGGCTCGTCCTCGGTGGCGGCCTGGATGGCATAGGCCAAGAAACAGAGGATGGCTCCAATCCACAGCAGGATGGAGAAGCCCCCGAAGAGCTGGCGACAGAACTTGACCCACTCTGGGGTGGTGGGGGGCGGAGTCAGGGCGTTGGGACCGTCCCGAGCCAGGTACTCTGCTGCCCGGGCATTGGTCAAACCCTGGACAGGAAAACACATTTTTAGGACAGGAGGAGTGTTGTTACAGGTAAATATAAGGTTTAGTGTTAGAAGTTTACCTGGACGATGTCAGTGTTGTACTTGCGGCAAACCTCCTCAACAGACATTTTGTGTTCCGTCTGGAAGAAAGGAAAACGTCAAAGCCTGAACCACAACAGTTTAATTTGTAATGAAGGGGAAACCAAATATATTATCTATTACTATATTGTATTACCAATTATATTCATTTTATGAGACTGTATTAAACTAGAAGGATTTACTCCTTACATGCAAACACATAATGATTTTTCACACCAATGAAATTTCCCCATGTGGGACAATAAAGGAATATCTTATCTTATCTTATCTTATACTCCATTGTTTCTTTTGAGACACTCTCAGATAAGGGAGAGAGACTGCAGAACTCAAGGTCATCTACGTGTGAAAACGGCCAGTGGAAGAATACTGAGAGAGGCGTCAACCTTCATATTACGCCCCATATCGAAATGTATAAATATTCGAGCAGAGCAGGGAAAGCGGTGCGATCCGGAGCGCCCGTGTAAGTCGCTGATCACATTTGATCTGTATTAGAATTGTACTGGCAGGGATTCAACATTTGACTGATTTGACCTGTTTTGATTCTTGCCTTTTCTTTCATAAACGAGCACGCCAACAGTAATCAATGAACTGACCCTGGCTCTTTACATTATTGACCAATATTCTTGGATATTCTCCAGTCAAATGAAGTGAATGTGAGTTGGAGCAGCAGCTGTGATCTGTGCTCGCTCAGCGTCCTGTTCAATTACAGCGGGACGTCCAGCCTCAAAACACTGGAGCTGCCTGGACTTTGGATGAACTCACCAAAGACTCACTATTCTGCCATGTTTAATTCATAATTGCATGAAATATTAGGGGATTACTTCTGAAGCATTTCAAAGAACACTTGGCAGCAAAAAGTTGAAAGCAGAAGTTGGGTCTTTGTGATCGTGTGATAAATTCTTTGGTACTGTTCATAAAAAGCAGTATTTCCAATTGTTGTCTAGGGTTTAAACATGAATTTAATATATTTTTGAACTATACATTGGCCTCATTTATTTCCACTTGTTTCATTCTTGTGGAGCTAATCTTCCATCCTTAATTGAAATACGTACAATGGGCACTTCCTTCTTGAGGTCGTCCATGTCCTTGGCTCCTTTCTTCTTGGGCGACTCTTTCTCTTTCTCGTCCTTGTCCTGCGTGGTGGCCACGCGGTAGCTGTCCGACCGTCCATACTGCAACACACAGGTGGGACCACTCTATTAAATTTGAAATAACGATTAACAATTACAATGCCCTGAATCCAATCACTGTGTTAACAAATCCCAGCCGCTGTGAGCTCGGGCGGTTAAAGGACAAAGGAAAAACACATTGAACTCAGAGAAACACGAACAATGACAAGCTCTCTAAAAGTATCCACCGTCATGATACAATTATATTTCGTAAACTGTTTGTGGAAATAATAGTTGCAGTTTGAGATATATATTGTATTTGCTTATTTTGGAATTGCATATCATCTGTATTATAGAATTATAGAGCTGAACAATTTGGGTAAAATATCTAATCTGCATTTTCAACTTTCAAGTTGTGTTTATTTAAATTGCCCTTCATCTTGCGGCCCTCCTGTATTATATCTGTTATTGCACTTTCACCTTATGCCATTGTCGTTTCGCAAACTTTGAATCGCGGATCGTATCAAATCGTAGAGTGAGTCCCATCCTTATCTTCAAATAAGGGTCTTAGGAGAAAAAGCTTCAGTTGTAGTCATCTGGACTCAGTTAGAAAAAATAGACGTTTCGACTCTCATCCAAGAGTCATTGTCAATAAAAGAATTTAGGTCGAGAACTCCGATATTTATACTATTCTGTGGTAAGTCCAGCCCATTGGGAGGAGCCTTCCTGAAGAGGAAAGAGTTGTTTGTTACAACAGAAACTTACCCTCTTGGTATCTACCGAGCCTATTCAACCCTTTAATGGGCTATTAGTCTCCCCTTTGTCTTAGTGAGACCCTGGCTCACCCACCCTGAGTGTCTCACAAAGACTAAGGGGAGACTAATGGCCCATTAAAGGGTTGAATAGGCTAAGTTTCTGTTGAAACAAACAACTCTTTCCTCTTCAGGAAGGCTCCTCCCAATGGGTGGGTCTTACCACAGAATAGTATAAATATCGGAGTTCTCGACCTAAATCCTTTTATTGACAATGACTCTTGGATGAGAGTCGAAACGTCTATTTTTTCTAACTGAGTCCAGATGACTACAACTGAAGCTTTTTCTACTATGGAACACGCCTGGACGAATGAGGGATTACACCGACAAGGGTCTTAGGAGCGTACGGAACTCATTTATGACACCGCAGGGTAATTACTATCTTCAAATATTCCACAAATCAACAACAATAATGTGTATCAGGTCACCACTCCAAAGTTCTTCAGAAATAGGCCGAGTCTCATGGATCCAAACATAGCTGAAGTGAGGAGTGTCTGTCTCGAGAGCTTCACTTCAGATCAGTCTTCAGCGGCACGCAATCCAGGCCAGCGCCGTTCAGCAGCGCGCTGCCTCGCTCTGATCGCACACCGCCGAGGACCGAAAGTCACAACCACCATGTACAATTACCAAGAGAACTGTGCTCTGAAGGGGACGCAGCCATTTAGTCATACAAAAAAACTGAGGCATTTAGAGGTGGGAGATAATGTCTACAATGAAAAACAATCAAAAATGCCCTCAAAAAGACACAGACACATCTATTGTAATCTCCACACATAAAAATATAAGCTATATATAATAGAAGCTGTTTCTTTGGAGAGAAAGCAAATGGCTGGACTCTTTGTGAAGCTGACATGCTGTCGATTTTGCCTGATTTACTCTAATTATGTGGGAATGATAAAATCTAATTTCAAATCCCGTCTGGATTTTCTTTGGTAAATACCGTATTTTCAGCACTACAAGTTGCACTTTTTTCATAGTTTTGCCCGGGGTGCAACTTAAACTCCAGAGCGATATTATTTGTTATTTTCACACTGACAATCACAACCACAAGAGGGCGCTCTAGGCTCTAAGCGACGCAGAAGAAGAATCTGCACTTCCTCTACCTCTGGAGTTTGTGGGGTTGTTGAAGTGACACAGAGGAAGAAGAATTCAGTGGATTTAGTGATTTGGGGTAAAACTGATGCTTTGGTAAACTTGTTAGCATGTTCTTTATGCTATAGTTATCTGAATAACTGTTAAAGGAATAATAGAGTCTTAAATCTGGTCTCATGTACTCGTGGCGTGGACAGCTAAATAGTTCTCCTATCATAATCATGTCAATCATTCCTTGCGTCCGATTGCAACCCTGCAGCCAGGATAGCAGCACGTTTCCCTGGCTGCACGTGTGTGGTTGTTCGAGCTCAGAAGAGACGGGAATCTGCGGAGACGAGACATGCGATCCGCAATAAACAAAGGTGTGTGTAGCAGCACGGCTGTTACCTGCTTCCACACAAGGGTTTTGACAATTCCTTTCTCAAAGCTGAAGCTAATTTCCCCCCAAAAAAATGTTTTAGGGACTCGAGCCCCAGAGGAATTCATTCAAAAAATAAGTATTTATTGTGATTTGTTTAGGTTGTTGTTGGTGCAGCGCAGGTAAATTGCAGTAATTTGTATCCTGCCTAAACCAATATACAGCCTTCGAGAAGGCCACACCCACACGACGTTCATGTGCTTTTCTGGAGATAAAACCGCATAGTATTTGCAAGTTGAAGCGATAGTAAATGCAGTTGTGAGTGATACTTAGCAGGCTGCAGAGTCAGTGCTGCGCGGCGTGAATACGACCATTAACCACCAGAGACATGTTCAGCGCCTGGAGCGGAGCCAGATCGTGACCGACGAAGACACGAGAGGAGAAGTGCGTCTTTAATCATGTAAGATCAGAAAACACACTCCTTCAGGCAGTGACAAGACGAGCGTTTGGTGCAGTTTCGGGTTTGGGCGATATGTCCAAAATGTATGAGGATTTTCAAATATTCTCGGTAACGATTTGAATAACATTAGGATTCACAGTTGATCTTATATCTAGATTTAGAAGGTTTGTTGCTCAACTTTACTGTGAATACATGGGTTGTTTTGTCGATCGGTTGTTATTGACAAGTCATTGGACATTGTCGTAAAAGAACAACAACAACATTGGATTCACTGCTAATGTTCACTTCATTTAGAGTACGTTTTATCCATATTTTTGGTCTTCTTTGAGTCATTTATTGGGCAAACTTATGTGTCGTTGATGTATTCCTACTTACGACATGGTTTAGTCCTAATTTAGACCTGGAATAGTCCTGTTATAGACCCAATATAGATCTGTTTGTACTTAGAAAGACAAATCTTTCTTGGTGTAAAAAGTTTGTGCACCACTTTGCACAGTAATGATGTAATTAGTGTAAAAAAAAGACAATCAATTATTACTTACTTATAATGAATGACTCGCAGAATGGATAGTTATAACTCTACGTGTGAAGAGAGATAAATACAATAAAGGTTTTATTGTGTTATCATATTCACGCAGGGTGGAATAGCATAAATAAATTAGGTATTAAAGGGAAAGGAATGAATGAACTGAAGCAACAGCCTTGATTATAAACAGACGTAAGCAGCCACACCCACATGATAAATATAACACAAGAACGCACATAATTTAAAACAATATTCATCTTAATGCCGTGTAGAAGACCATGACCCGCCCACACACAAAGCGACATGATCCTGCAGCTAAAGGTCAGGTGGGATTAAAAACCTATAGAAATACAACACTGTGCTCCATGTACTAGTCCTAAATCAAACAATCATCAAACCATCAGCCTGGGCCAGACTAATCCATGTAAGAGCTTTCCAAAATTACACTGTTCCCTCTCATGAAGCAAGGTTAGCCTCCACCTCCCTCCACCTCCCTCCACCTCCCTCCACCTCCCTCCACCTCCCTCCACAGGTTTTATTGTGGTACATCATGTTTTATTGAAGGTTTGCTTTGATCTGAGCTGGGACATTGGGTCTTGTTTGGGGATTTGTGTGGCTAAATTCGACTCGACATAGGAAAAGATACAATTCTAACATTGTTTTCATTTCGGTTGCTATTAAAATTGAACAAAATGGATGATATTCTCTTTGTAATCTTCTGTAACTCTGTCTCACAGCATCAGAAGCCACACCCCGCTCTATGAGGACGTACAATCAGCTTTCACTGTGGATTCTACGACTTAACGGTTTTTATGAAGGTAAAATGTAGTAACTCCACTGCCAGATCTTCAAGTTTAATCACTATTATTCTAACGAGCGTTAAAGGAGTTGTTTTGCAAACGTTTCCACAAAATATGAATATATAAGACAACCACGGACCAGTGAATAGTATTGAATAGTATTGAATAGTATTGAACAGTATTTAATAGTATTGAACAGTATTGAACAGTATTGAATAGTATTGAATAGTATTGAACAGTATTTAATAGTATTGAATAGTATTGAACAGTATTGAATAGTATTGAATAGTATTGAACAGTATTTAATAGTATTGAATAGTATTGAACAGTATTGAATAGTATTGAATAGTATTGAACAGTATTTAATAGTATTGAATAGTATTGAATAGTATTGAACAGTATTGAATAGTATTGAACAGTATTGAACAGTATTGAATAGTATTGAACAGTATTTAATAGTATTGAATAGTATTGAATAGTATTGAACAGTATTGAATAGTATTGAACAGTATTGAACAGTATTGAACAGTATTGAACAGTATTGAATAGTATTGAATAGTATTGAATAGTATTGAACAGTATTGAATAGTATTGAATAGTATTGAACAGTATTGAATAGTATTGAATAGTATTGAATAGTATTGAACAGTATTGAACAGTATTGAATAGTATTGAATAGTATTGAACAGTATTGAACAGTATTGAATAGTATTGAATAGTATTGAATAGTATTGCATAGTATTGAACAGTATTGAATAGTATTGAACAGTATTGAACAGTATTGAATAGTATTGAATAGTATTGAACAGTATTGAATAGTATTGAACAGTATTGAATAGTATTGAATAGTATTGAACAGTATTGAATAGTATTGAATAGTATTGAACAGTATTTAATAGTATTGAACAGTATTGAATAGTATTGAATAGTATTGAACAGTATTGAATAGTATTGAATAGTATTGAACAGTATTGAACAGTATTTAATAGTATTGAATAGTATTGAACAGTATTGAGTAGTATTGAATAGTATTGAACAGTATTTAATAGTATTGAATAGTATTGAATAGTATTGAACAGTATTGAATAGTATTGAATAGTATTGAACAGTATTGAATAGTATTGAATAGTATTGAACAGTATTGAATAGTATTGAATAGTATTGAACAGTATTGAATAGTATTGAACAGTATTGAATAGTATTGAACAGTATTGAATAGTATTGAATAGTATTGAACAGTATTTAATAGTATTGAACAGTATTGAATAGTATTGAATAGTATTGAATAGTATTGAACAGTATTGAATAGTATTGAATAGTATTGAACAGTATTGAACAGTATTTAATAGTATTGAATAGTATTGAACAGTATTTAATAGTATTGAATAGTATTGAACAGTATTGAATAGTATTGAATAGTATTGAACAGTATTGAATAGTATTGAATAGTATTGAATAGTATTGAACAGTATTGAATAGTATTGAATAGTATTGAACAGTATTGAATAGTATTGAATAGTATTGAACAGTATTGAATAGTATTGAATAGTATTGAATAGTATTGAACAGTATTGAATAGTATTGAATAGTATTGAACAGTATTGAATAGTATTGAATAGTATTGAATAGTATTGAACAGTATTGAATAGTATTGAATAGTATTGAACAGTATTGAATAGTATTGAACAGTATTGAATAGTATTGAACAGTATTGAATAGTATTGAATAGTATTGAACAGTATTGAATAGTATTGAATAGTATTGAATAGTATTGAACAGTATTGAATAGTATTGAATAGTATTGAACAGTATTGAATAGTATTGAACAGTATTGAACAGTATTGAATAGTATTGAACAGTATTTAATAGTATTGAACAGTATTGAATAGTATTGAACAGTATTTAATAGTATTGAACAGTATTGAATAGTATTGAACAGTATTGAATAGTATTGAATAGTTTATAATATTGGTGACTTTTGACAAACACATTGAGTGTGGCTGAAGCTTGGACTGTTATTTTTATTTTTTCAAAGGGATTTGTCTTAGTTTAGTTTATTCCAGCTCATGCCATATGCAATATTAATAATCAGTGATCATCAATTAACACGTTCCGCTGCAAACAATGCGCAGTGTGATTGAGAAAAAGCCTTTTAGCTCAAAAGGGAGAGGAGAAGTCTTATTTACTGGGAGGTGTTTGGGGCATGTCCCACCGGGAGAAGGCCCCATGGAAGACCCAGGACACGCTGGAGGGACTATGTCTCTCGGCTGCCCTGGGAACGCCTCGGGATCCCCCCGGAGGAGCTGGAGGAAGTGTCTGGGGAGGAGAAAGTCTGGGAGTCACATTGGGAAACATTCTTTGTTTTGTTCTAGTTTAACAAAATATGATTGGAGTGACACTTTAGTTTCTAGGTCTCTGTGCAGCCTGTTCTCCCATGAGTCTGCAGCCTCTGTGTGTGTGTGTTTTCAGTGTGTGTGTGTGTGTGTGTGTGTTTTCAGTGTGTGTGTGTGTGTGTGTGTGTGTGTTTTCAGTGTGTGTGTGTGTGTGTGTGCGTTTGTGTATTTTCAGTGTGTGTGTGTTTTCAGTGTGTGTGTGTGTGTGTGTTTTCAGTGGGTGTGTGTGTGTGTGTTTTCAGTGTGTTTGTGTGTGTGTGTGTGTGTGTGTGTGTGTGTATGTGTGTGTTTTCAGTGTGTGTGTGTGTGTGTGTGTGTGTGTGTGTTTTCACTGTCAGTGTGTGTGTTTTCAGTGTGATTTCAGTGTGGGTGTGGGTGTTTTTTCAGTGTGTGGGTGTGTGTGTTTTCAGTGTGTGTGTGTGTGTGTGTGTGTGTGTGCATGTGT
This sequence comes from Eucyclogobius newberryi, assembly GCF_026437365.1. Lineage (NCBI taxonomy): Eukaryota > Metazoa > Chordata > Actinopteri > Gobiiformes > Gobiidae > Eucyclogobius > Eucyclogobius newberryi. The sequence continues at coordinate 28,968,353 of NW_027315790.1, forward strand.
GTGTCTTCAGTGTGTGTGTCTGTGTGTGTCCATCTGTCGGGTGCAGTCGTTGTGCTCCTCCAGTTCTCCGTCTCTAAACCTTCAGATTACTGCTGTTTACTACAGGCTCAGATTAACCCACTGAACAGTGATAATCCTCTGCATCACTCTCTCTCTCCTCACAGTCAGTCTCTCCTCACAGACACTCTCTCCTCACAGTCAGTCTCTCCTCACAGTCTCTCCTCACAGTCAGTCTCTCCTCACAGTCTCTCCTCACAGTCAGTCTCTCCTCACAGTCTCTCCTCACAGTCAGTCTCTCCTCACAGTCTCTCCTCACAGTCTCTCCTCACAGTCAGTCTCTCCTCACAGTCTCTCCTCACAGTCAGTCTCTCCTCACAGTCTCTCCTCACAGTCAGTCTCTCCTCACAGTCAGTCTCTCCTCACAGTCTCTCCTCACAGTCACTCTCTCCTCACAGTCAGTCTCTCCTCACAGTCTCTCCTCACAGTCAGTCTCTCCTCACAGTCTCTCCTCACAGTCAGTCTCTCCTCACAGTCACTCTCTCCTCACAGTCAGTCTCTCCTCACAGTCAGTCACCTCACAGTCAGTCTGTCCTCACAGTCAGTCTCTCCTCACAGTCAGTCTCTCCTCACAGTCAGTCTCTCCTCACAGTCAGTCACCTCACAGTCAGTCTGTCCTCACAGTCAGTCTGTCCTCACAGTCAGTCTCTCCTCACAGTCAGTCTCTCCTCACAGTCAGTCACCTCACAGTCAGTCACCTCACAGTCAGTCTTTCCTCACAGTCAGTCTCTCCTCACATTCAGTGGTTTTGTCCATTCTCCCGGACACGTTTGATCAAAAGTCTTAGATTATAAACACGTATTAGGCCCATAATTGTCCTCTGAGTGAGAGACATCTTCACTGTCTTTGTCTCAGTCCGTCCTCTGAGCACCAGCTTCATCTGATGGACCGTTTCCATGTCTGTTGGTGCTCTGACTTGAAATATGCTGAGTTCACGGTCGCTGCACCCGACTTTCGCCATTCGATTTCAGAAACAGTTTTAGTATTTCATAAACGGGCTTGAGTCAGACTGGTTTACAGACTGGTTTACAGACTGGTTTACAGACTGGTTTACAGACTGGTTTACAGACTGGTTTACAGAGAAGCTGCAGTTAAACTATGACGTTGATGATTGTTTTAAAGTTGCCACAATGACACGTCTTATTGACTTTGATGCTAACTGCGGTGGCTTTTAGCTCGATACAAACTGTCTCCCTCTGCTGGCACCTTTTTCATACTTGCCCCCAGCAAACCAGACTCTGAGTCCTCTCCGGACCCCTGCCCTGAGTCTTTAGTGAGTCTTTACTGAGTCTTTAGTGAGTCTTTACTGAGTCTCTACTGAGTATTTACTTAGTCTTTACTGAGTTTTCACTAAGTCTTTACTGAGTCTTTAGTGAGTCTCTACTGAGACTCTACTGAGTCTTTACTTAGTCTTTAGTGAGTCTTTAGTCAGTCTTTACAGTGGGTTTATTGTGGGTCTTTAGTGAGTCTTTAGTGAGTCTTTACTAAGTCTTTTGTGAGTCTATTGTGGGTCTTTGGTGAGTCTTCAGTGAGTCTTTACTAAGTCTTCACTGAGTCTTTTGTGAGTCTTTAGAGGGTCTTTAGTGAGTCCTTAGTGAGTTCTCAATGAGTCTTCAGTGAGTGTTTACTAAGTCTTTATCGACAGGACGCTCCAGACGTGAGTGACGACCTGCACACTCTGGACAGACGCTGGACAGACTCTGGACAGACTCCGGACAGACTCTGGACAGACTCCGGACAGACTCTGGACAGACCCTGGACAGACTCTGAACAGACCCTGGACAGACTCTGGACAGACTCTGGACAGACCCTGGACAGACTCTGAACAGACCCTAGACAGACTCTGGACAGACCCTGGACAGACTCTGGACAGACTCTGAACAGACCCTGGACAGACTCTGAGCAGACCCTGGACAGACTCTGGACAGACCCTGGACAGACTCTGGACAGACTCTGAACAGACCCTGGACAGACTCTGGACAGACCCTGGACAGACTCTGGACAGACTCCGGACAGACTCTGGACAGACCCTGGACAGACTCTGAACAGACCCTAGACAGACTCTGGACAGACCCTGGACAGACTCTGGACAGACTCTGAACAGACCCTGGACAGACTCTGAGCAGACCCTGGACAGACTCTGGACAGACCCTGGACAGACTCTGAACAGACCCTGGACAGACCCTGGACAGACTCTGAACAGACCCTGGACAGACCCTGGACAGACTCTGGACAGACTCCGGACAGACTCCGGACAGACTCTGGACAGACTCTGGACAGTGACTGGCTCAAGAGCCGCTCGGGACTTAATCTAACGCTCAGTCTGTTCACAGCAGCGATCACAGAGGAAGAAGAGGTAAGACTCAGACACTATTGAACATAGATTACAACCTACACAGGCTTAATACGAGGCAATACTGTGACGTGTCTGAGCTATGTACTCACAGCGAATACTTTGTTTGACTGTTACCACAATATCTGCAATACAGCTACATAAGAAATCATACTGACAATTAAAAAACTAAATCATCCATCTTTTCTCTTATAAATGCAGTTTATTGTTTGCTTCCCGCCCTTTAAGTGCATGGAACTTTAGACAATATCAGACCCGCTGTTTTTATCTTATCATAAAACATTTGATTCATCACAAAACCTGCGAGTGACTCTTTCGTACAAGTTTGGATGACAAGATTTATCCACTTTCCTTTGTCTGCGAACCAAAGCTGTGCCAAAGGAGAGATATTAGACTTTTTCCTTTAATGTATAAGAAAGTCAGACCGCTACCTCAATCACCTCAAAGTGTGCTCTTTTCTCCAAAATTAATAGCACGCCACATCAGAATATGCAGTGATAAAGGTCAAGAACCGTCGGATGTAGTAAAAGAACTCTCTCATGGACAGTTCTGTTCAAAGCTCCATCAGATGAAACCGTCAGAAGGAGCGTCTCACCCACAAACCCCTCGTCATGATCCTCCATCTGGGGTCTCGCTCCACTTTGTTTACACCACAACAAACGACAAAACTGACCAATGTCCTCGGTCTATTTAAAGACGTCCGACAACAACATCCACATTTACTTTCAGACAATAGCAAATGCATAAATAGTAATGCGTTCTCTGTTATTTTGTCCCCCATTAACAGACGGTAAGCAGTGCCATTTGTAATATTTTTGTTTGTTCAGACCTGAATCACCACCTAACCGATGCTTAAAACCTTTGTTCTGTAAAATAAACATGTTTGTTATCACAGGACGCTTTAGAAATAATCGATTTAATGCTCAAATCCTTTAAAATCACTAATTATTCATCATTATGTGCCACTTATTTAACGCTGCGTGACATCCATCTGAAGTGGATTTGAATGTGAGAGGAAAGCGAATCGTGATTGACGTTGGCATCTTGTTGCCCCTGAGAGGCGGGGGTTGGTCGTGTCTTAGCAACAGCCAATGGCGCGAGGCCGTTTGAGTGAATGAAGCGAGTGCAAACGAGCCTGACGGATTTTGCGACGGCGTCGTTGCTCAAAACTCAGTCGTGTTGTTTGGCAGGGATTCAGATGGAATGATTACAGCTTTGAAATGATATTTAAATGTGATTGTGGAGCAGGAAAAAGAAAAAACTTCTGTTACTGGGCAGATTCTGTAGCTTATAGAGGAGGTAACAGTGAAAACTTGATCACGAAATATTTCTTTAAGGAGACCTACTATTATTATGCTTTTAACCATATTATAATTATTTCCCCCTCTCATTTATTTATTACAAGTTGTATTTAGATTCATGCATGTTTGAGTACCGTGTATAAGTTGCACCTTTTTTCATAGTTTTGGCAGCGGTGTGACTTATACTACGGAGCGACTTATATGTGATATTATTCGTTATTTTCACACTGGCAACCGCATTTCACATGTTGATCATTTTCACGCTGACAACTGCAAGAGGGCATTCTAGGCTCTAAGCGACGCAGAAGAAGAATCGGCTCTTCTCCTACCTCCCGAGTTTGAGGGTTAGTCATCTGAATAACTGTTAATATGTTACATTAACGTACCAGACACTTACCACAGTTCTGTCTGTGCCTCATGTAGCTGAAGGTGTTAGCGTTAGCATACGTACACCTATTCACCATGTTCTCTCATCTGTTATTATTTAAATTGCATTTTAAGATGAAATGTCTGGATTCTCCTGGATTTTATCAAATCAATTCCTCCCAAAAATGCGACTTATTTCTGTTTAAGTGCATATATGTTTATGCACTTTAAGATATATAAGTGCGACTCATATATGTTTTTTCTTCTCTATTGTGCATTTTTTTGGCAAATACCGGAAAATACGGTATTCTTCATGTGGAGAAGACGCCATTGCACTACTCTTTACGTACTTTGTTCTGCAATATTTTTTATCTCAAACTGTGACATACGTAGGAAACGGAAGCGTCGCCCACTATCGATAATGAACTGCAGCTCCCCAAAGGGCAACGTAACGTAACATTTAAAGAAATAAGTTAGATGTGCAACCAGAGTCTGTGGGAAAAACTGTAACAACGCCAAAAATGAGCTTCAGCACATAAACAATAAAATGATCCCTGCCTACATTGTAATTGCACTAAACAGTAATCATTTTGTATGAATAGACGGATTGATCTTTTGTTTTGTGTCGTTTTGTGAACATCTACAGTTAAAAAAAAGACCTAAACAACCTGCACCAACAGCTACGATCTGTTCCTCCCTGAAGCACGTACAATCATCATTATCACGGTCGTCGTTATGTTCATTATCCTAAGTCGAACGCACTCTTCTCCGTGTGGATCTGAAGTGCAGCCCCCTCGCAGCTCTGCGCTCTGATTGGCCGCTCCCCAACGCTCTCACACCCGATGCATTATGGGTAACACCTGATGCATTTATTCTGCAGAGGGATGTTTCTCTGAATTCCAACGACTCCAGCGTTTTCTCTCACTCGCCTCAAGCAAGCTGAGCAATAAACTGTTATTTACAAATGTTTTTACAAAAAAAAATGTTTTGATAGTTGTATTATCATAAATATATAGTAAGTAACTTAACTCTTTTGTTCAGTTGTAGAGGCAATAAGTGACATTATACACACAATATACTGGAAAAGTGTCAACATCACAACAAATTGAACATATCACAATAACACCAGAATGTTTTTGTTTTTTTTAACTTTTCTGAAGAAAGATAATCTAATTCATATTTTTTTCTTTCTCCTAATCTAAATTAACCTTGATTTAGTCTCGGTTTAGTCTCTATTATGTAATATTAATTTGGATACAATTGGATTTATATTAAGGCAGGAAAACATTTATTTGAATCCAACTCGAATTATTGCATCAAAAAGTATATTAAAATATTGCAATAATCTCAATACAACCACATTGCATGTCACAATTATTTCCAATATTGTGCAGCTTTAACATTTACTCCAAAAATGGTCTTCAGTAAGGATTGCCTGTGTAACTATAGTCTCTGTGGGAAACACTGAACAGGTAGGGCATCAGGGGTGAAAATAAATAAATCCTCCTGTGTAACTGGCTCTTGCTTCAACTAACAATTATTTTAGAAATCGACAAGTCAAACAATTATTTCCTTATCATTGCACATTGAGTTTTTTTTTTTTTTTTAACATTCATTTTTAACCAAATAAAGACTGAAATATGGTGACTGAAGGTTTATGGGCAGAGAATAACTACAAATAAAGTGCATTATTGATAAAAAATAAGAAAAAGTGTATTATTTTTTAAAATTTGGATTAAATAATGCTGCTGCCGTTGTTATGAAACGTCTTTTGCACTTATTTCAGAATCTGTATAGTCCAGTTAACGATTATGATTATGATAATTTTAATAGTTAACTAGTCGTGATTACCAGCCCCTCACCCTGGTAACAGCAAAGGCTTTTCCACATGTTCACCAACAGCCTGTGCCATGTCAGGTTGATCTGTCGGATCAATTCACCCAAGCAGCGTCTCGTCACCCTCCGATACCCCTCATATAGCCCTCAGATACCCCTCTGTTACCTCTCAGATACCTCTCAGATAGCCCTCCGATACCCCTCAGATACCTCTCAGATAGCCCTCCGATACCCCTCAGATAGCCCTCAGATAGCCCTCCTATACCCCTCCGATAGCCCTCAGATAGCCCTCCTATACCCCTCCGATACCCTTCCGATAGCCCTCTGATAGCCCTCAGATACCCCTCCGATACCACTCAGATAGCCCTCCGATACCCCTCAGATAGCCCTCCGATATCCCTTCAATACCCCTCCTCGTCATTCTCCTCGCCCTTACTAAATCCCCCTCCTCGCCCCCCTCGTCCTCCCTCAATCCCCCTCCTCGCCCCCCTCGTCCTCCCTCAATCCCCCTCCTCGCCCCCCTCGTACTCCCTCAACCCCCCCTCGTCCTCCCTCAATCCCCCTCCTCGCCCCCCCTCGTCCTCCCTCAATCCCCCTCCTCGCCCCCCTCGTCCTCCCTCAATCCCCCTCCTCGCCCCCCTCGTCCTCCCTCAGTGAACACAGGACTTCCACTCTGTCCTGCCTCTTGTCCCTGCAGAGCTGAGAGTGCAGTTCCCCCTGCGGCGGCGTCATAGTGGACAACATCACACACTCACATACTTTACCGCCCCCCTCCCGTCCCGCACGCCCCCTCCTCTCGCCCATCAAACCAGGACAAGGCAGGAGACTCCCCTGTCATAATCCCAGTCAGTGACCTCACAAATAGAGCTGTGGCATTGCTGTTAGCATGCTAGCTGCACGGTTTATCACACACACCAGCTCTGCATGTGAAATGTACCACACAAAAGCCTTCTACACCACATTTAGAAGGCAATGACATCACGACGGGGGCTAAATTTAGTGTGCAGAACAGGATCTCCCCCATGATGTGATGCATAAAGGAATGGACCTGTAAAGAGGTGGTTTTGTGCTGAAGGTGTGGTCCTCCCGCCGTCGTTCTAATCGATTAATCAGCTAATCGTGACTAATCGTCGACCATGAAAAAAAAAAAACGAATAGCATTTTAGGTCTCGTCATCCTTACCTGGACTAAACAGACTCTAAAGCAAATTCAAAACAGACCTTTTATAACAAAGACAGCAGCATTCTTAAATCAAAAATATCAAAAAATGAATAAATTATTTCTGAATATCATCGTTAAATACAATTTATTCTTAAATATGTGGAAGCCTTCAGTCGCCATATTACTACCTCTATTTGGTTGATAATGTATTTTAAAGTTGTCAATGTACAATAGAAATAATAGTTTGAGTTTTTCTGACTAGTTGACTTAAATAATCTCTGTTCTTCGATCTTTCCAGTGCCTTCAACACCATCCAGCCGCTGCTCCTGAGGGACAAGCTGGAGACGGCTGGTGTGGAGTATGACCTGGCAGAGTGGATCCTGGACTACCTCACAGACCGACCCCAGTTTGTGAGAGCCCGGAACTGTGTGTCTGACACTCGGACCTGCAGTGTGGGGGCGCCCCAGGGCACTGTCCTCGCGCCCTTTCTCTTCACCCTTTACACTGCAGACTTCAGACATGACACGGACAGCTGTGTCCTGCAGAAGTTCTCTGACGACTCTGCCATCATCGGACTCATCACGGACGACGATGACGCGGAGTACAGAGGACTGGCGCAGGACTTTGTGGACTGGTGTCAGCGGAACCACCTCCTCATCAACGCGGGGAAGACCAAGGAGATGGTGGTGGATTTCCGCAGACGCCACGCCACTGCCCCCTCACCAGTGAACATCCAGGGACGGGACATTGAGAGAGTGGACTCATACAAGTACCTGGGTGTTCATCTGAACCACAAACTGGACTGGACTCATAACACAGACGCACTGTACAGGAAGAGCCAGAGTCGGCTCTACCTCCTGAGGAGACTCAGGTCTTTTGGAGTGACAGGGCCACTCCTGAAGACCTTCTACGACTCTGTGGTGGCATCAGCTCCTGTACGGTGTGGCCTGCTGGAGCAGCAGCATCACAGAGAGGGAGAGGAGGAGGCTGGACAGAGTCATCAAGAAGTCCAGCTCCGTCCTGGGCTGTGCTCTGGACTCGGTGCAGGAGGTGGGGGACAGGAGGGTCCTGGCTAGATTCACATCTATGCTGGACCATGAGTGTCGCCCCCTGCAGGACACTCTGTCCGCTCTGGAGAGCAGCTTCAGTGAGAGACTGATCCACCCTCGCTGTGTGAAGGAGAGGTTTCGCAGATCTTTCCTTCTGCTGCTGTCCTGAACATGTGCAATACTGATGTAACCATGTGCAATACCATTATATTCATGTGCAATACTGAATCAACCATGTGCAATACCTGTAAATAAGACTGTTCTATTTTGTTTTTTATACGGTTTACTTACCTGCTAATAGTATTACCTAGTCTTGTGCTAGTTATTTTTACTTTATTTTATTTTATGTTTATTCTATTATCATTATTTTATTATTATTATCTGATTTTTTAGTTTATTTTGTATTTTTATTATCTATTTTATTTTATTTCCCCCCCTCCATTCCCTATAAAGATAGGAGAGGAGTTTTGTTAATACAAGTTTTTTGTTTTGTTCATAAGAGTTCTATTAAGAGTGTGTTTTGAAACTTCCTATAATTTATCCTTTGCTTCTGTTCTACTGCGTTGTAACAACGAAATTTCCCCTTGTGTGGATATTAAAGGTTTATCTTATCTTATCTTATAATTGTTAGAGACAGTGTTATGTTGCCAACAACACAAGAAAAAGCTACTAATTAATGTCATCTTTGCACCTATTGTACACTTAGACACCTCCAGCTTAATATCAGACAAACCAAAGCCAAAATGATAGTGTTTTAATGCTTCTCATCCAGTGTTTTGGTCCAAACAGAAGCCAGGACTTTGCGCATTTTACGCTTGAAAAAGGCGCAAAAAGACGAGCCAAAGGGCGTTGGGCTGATCTTTGCGCACGCGCCACGTCTTCCCCGTCAAACTCATGACATTTCAGGAGTTGTCCGACGTGCGCGCGCCCCCAGACTGTTCTTTACTATCAAGTCACGTTAACAAAAAAACAAAAACACAGGGCTAAAATGGTACAAAATGTGCATCGCTGCAACACCAGATGCGTTAAAACACTTTCCATCCTCGTGTTTCCAAAATGATGACAAATCAAGACAGTTGCCAAATCGATTAATATTTCAAAAGTGAATATTATATCCTTGGAATGGGCAAACATCCTCAAAATGTCACCTATGAACAGGAAACATGAACGCGTTAGAGCCATAACGGTTTGCAGTCTGCGCCCATCACGTTCACGTTACTTTCACCAAAACGTAAATACACACGATTATAAATAGCAGACATGTTTGACAGTTGGCCAGTTGTCTTTTAAAATCAAATTAAATCAACAGTGTCTGTACTTTTTCAGCAAGAATCTGTCAAATAATGCACGATGCTGTGGACATTAAAGCTTTCTATAACGTCTCAAATGCATGAAACAGATTTGTGTGTGTGCATTTGTCTTGAATAGTTGTTTTAGGGTGTTAAAATGTCCAAAAACGACTCATAAACCTCTGCAAAAACATCCTCCAGCAGCTTATCCGCTCCAACAGGCTTCAAACCGAGCTTACACTGTAATATAATCTATTTCAGGGGGTTTATTTCAATAAATGAATTCAAAAAAAGCTTCAGAAATGGCTCAACATGCAAAAATATAGTGCTTAATGTCCGTTAGCTTAGAATAACAGTTAACGTTAGTCATGCATTTTGTGTTTAACAAGTTAATGTCGATCTAACGTCAACATCTGCGTCTCGAATCGCTTTAAAACCTCCAATTCAAGACGCAAAAAAGCAAAATCAAACGTGTGAATGTGTGTGCAACCTGTAGACATCTGGATTCAGTTTAGATTTCGCCACATATTGAGCGGTTAAATGAATATAACGCAGTCTTACCCCCATTTTGGCGCTGTCTGTCGGCTCTCCTCACGCGATGAACGGGTGGATGCGAACGCTTCAACCAGATCTGGCTTTAAAGCTGGAGGCTGAGACGGGGGAAGATGGGGAAAACCTCTTCTACGTAAATGGATTTGGCTCTGATGAGGGAGAAACAACCAGTGAACTGCCTGTAATAGCAGCGCAAACCGTTATATATTTGTCATAAGGATGTACCGAGGCAGTGAGTGATAAGAGCGGTGTTTGAACTGGAAAAGGTCCAGGTTTGCGCACAGATGGAGCGGGTTTGCGCACAGATGGAGCGGCAGTGCGCGCAGTCTGACGCTGGAGCCGCTGCCAGCGAGTCCCGGCGCTGCTGCTGCCAGGATACCATGTCCATCCGCGCCGTGAGCAGACCGGAGGACAAAGAAAATAGAGCCGGTAAGTTAAGGGTTTGAGGCTGAGAGATGGAACAATTCAGGACTGATGCAACATTTTGGGAGCTTCTGCACATTCAAAAGTTTCAAAAAATGTTGATTGTTGTGGCAATGGTCCTAATTTCTCATCATTGTGAAACCCACGGATGCCACGAAGCTGAAACCCATTAACACAACTCAGGATTTGGGTTCAGATTTCTTTTAATCGTCTCCTAATGAAGAAACGGGGCTTGGAGCAGATCAGTAGCATTTGAAAATACACAGGATGTGACGTAACAAAAAGGTCAATCACATAAATAATGTACAAGTCGCTCAGGCTCGATTCACCCGCACATCTGCTCCATGGTGCTGATAGATTAAATGAGGTACAAACATGTTTTTGTACCTATTATACCTGAGGGAATTGTGTCTCTCCTTCCAGACGTCTTGAGCTCATCTGAGGGTTTAGCACATGAGTGGGGTCGTCAGTGATCTTTAGAGCCCCCCACAGCAGACGGCTCGTAGATGGTCCGTGGGGCGGGCAATGCAGGACAACAAAAAGAGGAACAGGTGATCCTATAGCAGGGGTGGGCAATTATTTTCCTTCGAGGGCCATATTCGAAGTAGCGGAGGATGAATAAAACATGAAATTAAATATCACTTTTCTGTCAAATATAGGCTATTTAATCTATTATTTAATTCATTTCACGTCATCTTTATTAAGGATACAAGTGCAGAGAGATGCATGTTTAGCGGGCCAAATTATAAAGACAAACGGGCTATATGTGACCCGCGGGCCATAGTTTGCCCACCCCTGTCCTAGAGTGATTTACGAGGAGTGACCCAGCAGTTTATTGGGTTGTTTAAGTGCTTTTGTTAATTGCTTTTTGTGGCTAATGCATCTTTATGGACATGTTCACTCAGCTTTCAGTAACGAGATCCATACCATGCAAACGTACAGACTCAGCTTTTTTATTTATTTTTAGATATATTTTTTATATATAAATGTGCTTATTTTCTTGATACAAGCCTAAGATACTTACTATGATCAACTGTTCTACTTCTATTATTGCTTTCAGCCCCGCCCCCATCCATTAGCTTCATCTTTGCCGACAAAAACATTCAAATAAAACATATAGTCTACATTTCTGGACTACATGAGTGAGAGAAAGACATACAAATAACAAATAGTACAGATTTGGCATTATTGTGATGTTGTAGGTCAGTTATTAGATGAGTGAATAGTTAACATGGCAACAGAAAATGCCAGCACACGTGACAGGAGAGTGGACAGTCGTGGAAACAATGTGATATCAGTGTCATGCCCCGGGCCGGACTGTCTCCGCGAGCGTTATTTCCGTACGCTCCACCTGCTGCGGAAGATTAGACAATTACGCCGGAGTTCAGGACTCAAAGGGCCGAGAGTCGTGCAGCTGCCGCACACATAACGCCGCGTGATCCGCTCCCGAAAGAGCACGAGAACCGGCGTGAATACAAACATGTCACAGCTCAGACGCGGCGACGGGAGGGAACGTGAAGGCGTCGCCGTGGGAATCCGTGGGAGGCATACAAGGAGATACTGTACTTTATGTAATACAACGTGCAAATACAACGTGTACATTATTGAATGAGAAACAGCTCGTGTCTACGGAAGGACTCATGAGGTTTGTCCAGAGCTAAAGTAAAGCTGCGCTGTGTCACTTCTCGTCTCCGTGGAGATGTCATTGTCGGGATTGTTCCATAGTTGGGATCGTGCATATTAATACAAATTGTGACCTGACCTGGCCTGGTGGTGTTGGTGCTTATCTCTATGTCATAAACTCCAATATCTTTTGATAGTTGATACATTATGGAGGTTTTCATTAGTAAAAATGAGTCTGTAGTGGAGTAATAGGCCTGGTCTGGTTTAAATCCTAGTTTGGATGTGATTTTACACATTAGATAACAGATTTTATGCCAGATGTCTCTCTCAACTTTTTATTTTTTACTCGACCTGCACATCGTGTCAGATTTAAGTCTATATTAAAGTTTTTCATCTTGTTTTATTGTATTTTATTGTATGTTTCTGTTCGTCTGCTGTTCTCGACCTGGCCTGGCGGTGCTTATCGCCATGGAGAATCTGAAGATAAACACTCCGAACAAAGAGCTTCTCCGTGGAGACAAGACGGTGACGGACCCTCTTCCAAAGTAAAGTGACCGCGCCTAGAAAAGCTGTCCATTACAATAATGAACGGCCCAAAATAAAGGAAAATATGAATCTATATTAGAAGTTAGTTAATGTATGGTTGATGTAAATTATAAAAAATACTGCATTTTCCGGACTATAAGTAGCACTGGACTATAAGTCGCAAAAAAAATGCATAATAGAGAAGAAAAAAACATATATAAGTCGCATTTTTTTGGTGGAATTTATTTGATATAATCCCAGACCAAGAAGAGACATTTAATCTTGAAATGCAGTTTAAAATATTAACCGATTAGAGAACATGGTGAATAGGTGTACGTATGCTAACGCTAACACCTTCAGCTACATGACGTATGCTAACGCTAACACCTTCAGCTACATGACGTATGCTAACGCTAACACCTTCAGCTACATGAGGCACAGACAGAACTGTGGTAAGTGTCTGGTATGTTAACGTAACATATGAACAGTTATTCAGATAACTATAGCATAAAGAACATGCTAACAAGTTTACCAAAGCATCAGTTTTACCCCAAATCACTAAATCCACTGAATTCTTCTTCCTCGGTGTCACTTCTAAACAACTCCACAAACTCCAGAGGTAGAGGAAGTGCAGATTCTTCTTCTGCGTCGCTTAGAGCCTAGAGCGCCCTCTTGAGGTTGTCAATGTGAAAATAACAAATAATATCACATTTACGTCGCTCTGGAGTATAAGTCGCACCCAAGCCATAACTTTGAAAAAAGGTGCAACTTATAGTCAGGAAAATACGGTATATAAGTAGGTTCTAGCCACTACTGCCATCTCAGGACATTCTTCTACATTTAAAAATAGAATAATGCAACATTAGTCTCAACTCTACTATATTTCATCAGACTATAGATGTTGTAGTCGAAAGCACACACTCTAAGACAAAATAAAGGCTTCTGTAGGCTACGATCGCACTCCCTCTGTCGCCCGGGTAACAGTCCAGCTTTGGGCCGTTGTGTTCGCTCACATCGATAATGTCCTGGATCATAATTGCAGCGTGGCCTGGTTTTGGTCCCCGCGCTCATCGCTCCAGCTTGCACCGTTCATTCTGACATTTCTAGTTCTTTCTGTCCCCGATCTCCAGAAAAGTGAATTATATTATGCACGTTCCCATTTTTCTAACAGGGAATAATGACTGTACCTGTCGTGGAGAAAATTCAATGCAGCGCTAGACTTTAACCGTCTGGTGAGAGATTTATGTATGAATAATGACTATGATACATTTTAATTAATCAAACGACAGGCAGGCATTAATTATGATGTCATAAACTCCAATATCTTTTGATAGTTGATACATTATGGAGGTTTTCATTAGTAAAAATGAGTCCGTAGTGGAGTAATAGGCCTGGTCTGGTTTAAATCCTAGTTTGAATGTGATTTTACACATTAGATAACAGATTTAATGCCAGATTCTCTTTTTATTTTTTGCTCTACCTGCACATTGTGTTAGATTTGAGTCTATATTAACATTTTTAATCTTGTTTTATTGTATTTTATTGTGTGTTTCTACTCATCTGCTGTTCTTGAACTGTGAGATGCAGTACGGAAATGTCCCCATAAAAGTCTCTTCTCATTTTATGTTCTCATTTTATGTTCTAAAAAAAAAAAGACTTATTGGGAAAAGTTATAGAAAACAACTCCACTGCTTTGTCATTTTCAAGGTACTTCTTCTTTACCAATAAGAATGTAGATGTGTTCTATTTGTGACTAAAGAAGAACCTGAACCCGCAGAAGACAGGGCAAAACTCTTCACAGTACAAATACCAACCACCTTCTCTCTCGACCCCCTCCCAACGACTCTAACCAAGGCCTGCCTCCCTGCTCTCATCCCCCATCTCACCACCGTCTTCAACCAGTCTTTATCCCTCGGCCATGTTCCTTCCATCTACAAACTGGCCTCCATCACCCCCATCCTCAAAAAACCCACCCTAGACTCCGCCAACCTCTCCAACTACCGCCCCATCTCCAACCTGCCGTTCCTCTCAAAAACGCTGGAACGCATCGTCGCCGCCCAACTTCACACCCACCTCCAGTCAAACAACCTCTATGAACCCCTCCAATCTGGCTTCCGCCCACTTCACAGCACTGAAACAGCCCTGGTCAAAGTACTCAACGATCTCCTCACCTCTGCAGACTCCGGGGCCCTCAACATCCTGTTACTACTAGACCTCAGCGCAGCCTTTGACACTATAAACCATTCCATCCTCCTACAAAGGCTGCGCCAACTGGGTGTTGAGGGCTCTGCACTTGACTGGCTCACATCCTACCTCACCAACAGGCAAGAGTTCATTTCCCTCTCCGGTCACTCATCCACCCTCTCCCCAGTAACGCAGGGGTCCCCCAGGGCTCAGTCCTCGGCCCCCTCCTCTTCATCTGCTACATCTTCCCCCTTGGTCACATCCTCCGCCAACTCAACCTGGACTTTCACTGCTACGCTGACGACACCCAGATATACCTCACCACCAAATCCACCCAAAACCCTCCCCTCAGCCACATCGAAACCTGCATCTCTACAATAAAATCATGGCTCACTCTCAACTTCCTCAAACTGAACAGTGACAAAACAGAGCTCCTCCTCATTGGCACCAAATCCACTCTCAATAAAACTGGTCCCTTTTCACTCAGCATCGACACCTCGACCATCACCCCCTCTACCCTGGTACGCAATCTCGGTGTCATCATGGACCCCACCCTCTCCTTCACTCCCCATGTCAGCCACATCGTCAAGACCTCATACTTCCACCTCTGCCGCATCGCCAAAATCCGACACTGCCTCACCCTCCCCGCTGCTGAATCCCTCATCCATGCCTTCATCTCCTCCCGCCTCGACTACTGCAACTCCCTCCTCACTGGCATCTCCTCCCATTCCCTCCACAGACTCCAAATGGTCCAAAACTCCGCTGCCCGCCTCCTCACCCACACCCGGTCCCGTGATCACATCACTCCCGTTCTCCGCTCTCTCCACTGGCTCCCCATCAAGCAGCGCATAAACTTTAAAATACTCCTCCTCACCTTCAAAGCTCTTCACCACCTTGCCCCCCCCCTACCTGTCTGACCTCCTCATCCCCCACCGCCCCACCCGAGCTCTCCGATCCTCCTCCTCTCTCACCCTGACTGCACCAACATCCCGACTCAAAACTTTTGGTGACAGAGCATTCTCCCGAACAGCACCCCGACTCTGGAACTCCCTCCCCCAACCTGTCCGCCACTCTCCCTCACTCACAACATTCAAATCCCGCCTAAAAACATACCTCTTCACCCAAGCCTATGACCTCCCCTACCCCTAGCCTCCTCTACCCCATTGCCTACTCTTCTACCCCCTGTTACATCCCCATCTTTTTCTCTCTACTTCTTCTGCCTTGTTCATTTTATCTGTATATTAATGTGTTCTGTACGTGTTGTCCCCCCTGTCTGTAAATACCCCCCCCCCCCCTTTTTTATTATGTTCAGCGTCTTTGGGCCACTGAAAAGCGCTATATAAATAAAAGTTATTATTATTATTATTATTATTATTACTCTTATATTGTACAAGTTTGGCTAAGGATCTGAACAGAATAGCCAATAGACAAGTGGCTTATAAGCGAGTTAACATGGTCACAACAAATTAATTAGCTTCCTCATTCCTCGCTTGCTCATTCCTTTTCGTGGCCAAGGGAAAGATTAAATTGAATGAGTGGAGAAGACAAGGTCGCTCCCTGGAGATGTGAAATCACTAAGTGCATGAGGATGGAGAGGCCTCAGGGATTGTTTACTCACAGAGTCCCAGGACAATACAAGATCAGAGTCGAGTAATGAGGAGTCAGAAAACACAATTAAGAATCTATAGAAAGCACGTTAAGGCTGAAGGAGTCATCTAAAACCTGAGATGTAGTCACTGTAACCTGTTTTCAGCAGCACATCTGTTTCTTTGTCCTTTCGCCCACACAACACTCTGCACCTGCTTTATTCTTCATCCTGGCAGTCGCCTCCAGCCTTCATGTTAAAAACCGAAAAGTGAAAGCATCTCATACGTTTCTGATGTACAGTCATTACTAATTATTTAAATATATATGTGACTGGGTCTGCCACCTGTTTTTTGTTCCGTGGAGACGTTATTGCACCTGGAATGATCCACAGTAGGGCGTTCAACTTATCCATCTTCCATTTTGATTGCTCAAAAATAGCTTGACAAACCTTCATTCTTACTGTGACCTTCGGGTGGCCTCTGCACAGATCTGACTTGTAACCTGGCCTGATGATGTCTCTACGAGATATTAAAGTTTATCTTTATCCAGCACATTTCAGAACAACTTCAGCTGAACAAAGGGCTTTACAGAGAAGTGGTTAAAGTTGAGTTATATCCATGGGTGTCAGTCACGTGTTGAAGATGTCACACACGCTGTATCTGCTCTGCTGTGAGATGGTCATAAAAAACAACATAAAACTAAAAATGAAAAGGATTGATACTTCAAGAAGACAGACGTTCTGGGCTTCGATTCTTATCTACAGCCGTGAGTCGCTGACACTTAAAAGCAGCGACAACTTGCCACAACAAATGTTCACACTTTTGTGGACATTTCTATTTGCTCTTCCTCGTCCACGAGCCTCTGCACCGGACACGCCCTTTGCACCGGACACGCCCTCTGCACCGGACACGCCCTCTGGAACGGACACGCCCTCTGCACCTCAAAGCTTTCAAGAACACGGACTTTGTGTCTGATCCTAAAATATAACACCCGGACAGGTGGAAATTAGGCTCGTTAAAACTGTCAGCAACTAGGCTAATGTTTATTAGCATAGCCACGCAATAAAATGTGAACTAGCATTAGCCCGTTGCTAACGACCTGAGACAAACAGTGGTTTCTGTATGTCCACTGGTCCCTCCTGACCACAATAACACATTTCTGGACAAACGGGGTCTTTGGGGATGTCACAGAAGAGGAATTTTTCGTTTTGAGTTTTTTTTATTGGCACGCCCCACAGTGAGCATGCAGCACCCACAGTGAGCATGCAGCTTTTGTCCTCTAGATGGCAATAGCAACCAGTGTGTGACGTCACTTCTGACCAGTGTTTTTCTACAAACAACACAAACTACCAAAAAACAGGGATGGAAACTGACAACCACTTGACCACATCAGAACGTCCTTAGAAAACTTACTATAAGTGCCGCTTGGTGGCAGAGTGGATAGCACATGTGCGTCCAGGTGATCGCATCATGAGTTAGAATCTGAACAGTTTGCTGTTTTTTTAAAATTTGCTGTTCCATTAAAATTAACAAGATAGAATGTAAACACAAGAACCAGGCAGCGTGTGCAGCTGAAACACATCACTCCTGGAAGGGTCAAAGGTAAATATGTTTAATGTTGTGCTGTGGAACATTTCAGGCAAAGCAATAACATCTCATCAAGCAGGACTACTACTTCCCACCAGGAAGTAAATGTGGGCATAAGTTGGACATGGAAGACCCTATAATTTACATCTGTTCTTGTCAGCCAATAAGAGGCTGTTACTTTTGCTTTGATTCGATCGATCTTTAAACAGCTCATGCTAAGCTGAGCGGCTAACATCATTTTTCTGACCCTCACAATGCATTCTGACCGCTTCAGTGACGGACTTTTCAAGGTGTCACGTGTGAAATGTTGAGCACACAACTTTTTCCACTTCACTCGGAGATCGATGCTGTATTTTAAAGCTTTTTGGGTTCAAGAGCAAAAACAACAAGCAGATGAAGGAAGCAAAACAGAAACAGAAAGGAAAGAAAAGCTTTTCACCGACTTGGTTACTATGGAAACGTCTGTCAGGTAACCGTGTCAAGGAAGAACAGGCAATATACAGGAAATTATACAGCAGAATGAATCATCAAAGAAACCACAAAATATCTGAAGTAAAACGGACAAAATGATTGAAACGGTGCAAAGTTAAATCTATAAAAAGTGTTTGAGTGTTGGAGATGTGAGGGAAGTGTTTTGTCATCGTTCCCAATCAAAATAAAATGTGTTTCATTTGCGATCTCACTGGGATCTGACCGGAGAAGAGCGTGAAGTGGAGAAAGAGCCAATCGGGAAGAAGAAGAAGCAAAGAGGACATGGTGATTTCACATAATATAAAGAAAATGAACTGATTTAATAAACAGAAATGAAGATTGCTGTGAGCCAAGACTCAGAAAAACTGGGAAAAAATTTGAACACAGATGAAATAAGAGTAAGTGCAATTGTGAAGCGTGCTGTTGTTAGTATTTGTATTGTCAGTGAGAGAAACATTAAACACGTGCAAAATGGAAGCGGGGAAAGCAGCAGTTTGGAACCAGAGAAATGGAAGTAGAAAATACATTACTTTACCTAATTTTTCTTACAGTTATTCAATGGAGGTTGTGGGCCTTGATCAAGTAATCAAACTAGTGGTGGAAGAAGTACTCCATTTTGTTATTTAAGTAAAAGTGCAGATACAGAAGATAAGAAAATAAGTAAATTTAGTAAATATAGAGATAAAATACTTTGAGGGTGCACCGCTTGACTCTGTTTACCTCTGTTTACTATAATGACAGAATCCAAGTACATCATTTCAGTTCTACATAAAGAATATAAGGGCCGTGTGCCAGTTTAACAAGCTCAGGCTTCTTCATGCCTCTGTCCATCCTCGAGCTGAACCAGGAGCATTTGATATATATTGTCATTTTACACAATATACCAAAAATAAAAAAACAACAAATCTCCTGCTCTAAAATTAATAGAGTTGATAAATATCCACGTTCTCATATTCTCCACAGTTCAAAACAAAACTGTTTGAATCTGAAAATGACAGGACCTGACCTTTAAGAGGAAACCATAAATATGATAAACTGTTATGTGGACAACAAACTACATAACACATGGCATCCACTGAGAAAAGTGCTGCAGGAAGTGAATATGATTGGAATTTTGAGTTCCAACCAGAACATTTTCACATTCTGCCTCGGGGACGTCCTGAGCATTGAGGGAGGTTCCTGCTCATTTCTGCCCAGCCTCGGGCCTCTGTATCTGGGGGTTCAGGGCGCACAGACCGGCCTCTACCTCCACAGACCGGCCTCTACATCCACAGACCGGCCTCTACCTCCACAGACCGGCCTCTACCTCCACAGACCGGCCTCTACATCCACAGACCGGCCTCTACCTCCACAGACCGGCTTCTACATCCACAGACCGGCCTCTACCTCCACAGACCGGCTTCTACCTCCACAGACCGGCCTCTACCTCCACAGACCGGCTTCTACCTCCACAGACCGGCCTCTACCTCCACAGACCGGCTTCTACATCCACAGACCGGCTTCTACATCCACAGACCGGCTTCTACATCCACAGACCGGCTTCTACATCCACAGACCGGCCTCTACATCCACAGACCGGCTTCTACATCCACAGACCGGCTTCTACATCCACAGACCGGCCTCTACATCCACAGACCGGCTTCTACATCCACAGACCGGCTTCTACATCCACAGACCGGCCTCTACATCCACAGACCGGCTTCTACCTCCACAGACCGGCCTCTACATCCACAGACCGGCTTCTACATCCACAGACCGGCCTCTACATCCACAGACCGGCCTCTACCTCCACAGACCGGCCTCTACCTCCACAGACCGGCCTCTACCTCCACAGACCGGCCTCTACCTCCACAGACCGGCTTCTACATCCACAGACCGGCCTCTACCTCCACAGACCGGCTTCTACATCCACAGACCGGCCTCTACCTCCACAGACCGGCTTCTATACAGACAAATACAGACAAATACAGACACATACAGACAAATACAGACACATACAGACACTTACAGACACATACAGACACATACAGACAAATATAGACACATACAGACACATACAGACAAATACAGACAAATACAGACACATACAGACAAATACATACACATACAGACAAATACAGACACATACAGACAAATACAGACAAATACAGACACATACAGACAAATACAGACAAATACAGACACATACAGACACATACAGACACATACAGACACAAACAGACAAACACAGATATAGTTTGTGTACAGACTTGGGCACTTCTGGCATCACCGAGCGCTAACAGACTGGTGACTAACATGATGCTAATAGGATTTATGCTAACATATGTCACACAAAGATTGGCAGCCAAATTGCGCATGCCAAAACATATGAAACATTTTAGATAGTAGAAATATGAAATCAAACAACAACATCAGAAGTCGATGCCAATCAAGCCAGTGTCACTTAATAATAACTACACTTTAAAAAAAAAACATTAAATACACATTTTCCTCCAGGGACAGTCAAGTCTTTTTCTAGTCTTTTATATTCCCTCATGACAAATGCTGAGTTTGTCCCAGTTCAGAGCCTTGGAACTCCAACTCTTCTAAAATATAAACATTGTTAAAGTCCCTGTGATAGATTTAAAACAACACCATTAAGTTGTGTATCGTTTTATATATTTAGTGGGTCGTGTTGATGGATTCACATTTACTGAGTGACATTTTGAGTAGTTTTCAGCCCTGTACGTCTGTTCCTACTTGAGTAACATAGTACAGTGAAACAGAAGTTTTGGTTCCTCTTCCTACTGTGAGTAAACCTACGAGTGACAAAAGCTTTACGTTGACGGTGTTAAACTATTTAAACATTTGTTTTCTTGCATTGCTCTTTCAGATAAGATTTTGTTTATGTGTGTTATTTAATGCTTTCCAATAACATTCACTCATAAATCAGATTTGTTACTCTGTACTTCTCTTACTTACTAATTATTCGAGCCACTATACTTTTTACGTCTACTGGAGCAATATTATTTGAAGCAGTGTTACTCTTGAGGACACATATTATTGACTACTCCGACTTTTTCAAGAGTTTAAACTGTTCTTTTTCCACCAGGCGCTTCATTGGCTCCACCTCTCGAATTGTTAAAGCTATAAACTGGATTATTTTAATACATTCACATACGGAGGTGAATAGTATGTAATATGTGGACGCTCGGAGAACTTCTGGCGCCACTGACACTAACATGACACTAATGTGATTTCTACTCACTTTAGCAGCTAAACCGAGCGTGAAGGAGAACGACAATGCGCTGACGTGAAGTTAAACGTACTGAAAACATTTGGTTTGTGTGAAACTGAGCGAGGAATTATGCGGTTGTGGGGAAAAGAGTGATTTCAGCACCACGGACAGTGACATTCTCAGTCTGGAGGAATACTGACGGTTTGGGGTTTGTCGGAGTAAAAATAAGGCACATTGTTGTCAAGCTTTAGCGCCGATGTTGGACTTGTAATCAGCGGTAAAACCTTTAAGTGTCACTTTGCAATCAGAAGTCTGAGAGATTGAGCCGGATAATTCTTCCAGTGCACGAATAACAGTGGTGATTGTGCCATGTGTGATTAGATTACACAGATTTTAGAATACAATCAACATGGCCAACGATAGACGTCCATTTTTAGCAGTATTATGTTCGTAGCAGTAGTAATAGTTTGCTGCTGTTATGTATGGAGCTCAGTTGATGGAACGTTACTACATCTTTAGTGTACATTTGACCTGAGAACGTACAGTAAAATGTGTTTCTGAAAGATCCTGAAGGTTTGAGATGGATAAAGTTTGCAGATGTTTGTCGGACATTTGGCAAATTAGTGGTATCGACGTCACAATGTGCAAATTCAGAGTTAGTGTGGTAATTATTGTGAGAAGATGTATCATAACGTCGTGATTGTTTCATTGTTTTAACTCAGTAATCCCTCATTTACTTTCATTCACAATGTATAAAGTGTCATCAACGCTCTGGAATGTGATCAGTGTTAATCTAACCTGGACTTTGTTGTTGCTTTTAAGGATCAGCTCAAAACCTTTTTATTCAGTCAGGCCTTTTAATTACAGTTGCTTTAGGGACCGATTTGACTGTATTATTGTTGTGTGTCTTGCTCACTGTAAGTTTTTTGTGTTTTTACTATTTTATTCTGTTTTTGTGAAGCATTTCTCACTGGGACTATACAAATAAAATGTATTTACTAACTTACTTAACTTTCTGAATTAATAAAAGGAGGTTAATGTGACATAAACAGAAAGAGAGAAAAAACATTGCATTTAGGTTTACTTTAGCATATAGCTTTTTAAATGTTGCTTCTAAAATGAGCCTTTTGCTGTTTGTTTTCTATATTAAGGGTTAAAAAAAACGAAATACTTGCTTACTACATGTTATAAAACCAGCCATTTCCCCCCAAAATAGATGTAGCCACCATAAAAGTGTCAGTTTGTTGGTCATAGTGCTGTTTTAACACCTCCCACTGCGTCGCTTCTGAACGGGTTCTTGGAGCTCAGAGTCGAGTTATGAATAATGCACACAAACATACTACGGAGCTCTGTGTTTGAGCGTTTCACCCACTCACCTGCGTCGAGTCCTCCCACACTCCTCCATGATCACAACTACGAGAGGAGGAAAGAAGCGACGAGAAGCAGCAGAAGAACCACAAAGATGATCATGTTGTACCACGGTAGATTTATAAGACACTGTAACTATAGCTATTATTTTCATTTTATAGAGTAAATAATCATAAAAGTAGAAGTATAAGTGCAGGTATTTGGACCAGGTTGTTTTTTCTATGACCAGAAACAGTTCTTAAAAACTCAAGTTGTTTAAGAGTTAGTTTTAAAATGCATAATCTTACTTCAATATCTCAATTTTCATTCCTTTTGTAACAATTTCACAAGCGTCATGTCGCTCTTTTTAAGGAGAGATACTCAAACTTGTTAAACAAAATATATATTCTTGAATTGATTGTACTTGTTTTCTATTTTGCCAATACTTAAGTGTTATGTCCGCTTCAATAAGTCTTGTTTTTGCTTGTCCTTTTCTGATCAAATTAAAGCCAATTCATATTTTACTTAATATACTTTAAATAACATGAATAGGTTGTGTTCACGATCTAAAATTTCATGTCTGATAATAATTCAATTTCAGGACCCTTAATTGAAGTTTTTTTTTGTTTTGTTTTTTTAATTACATTTCTGAAATTATGATTAATCAATATTTAACTGTATTTCCTGTTTTCAATTTCATTTTACAGCATTTATTGATTCACGCTGACAAAGGAGATGTTGAACTTGCCAGTTTTTGTTTCGTGTGGATAAGCCCAGTAATGACATAGATATGAACCATAAACCAAGTCAAAACATCTACCATATGTTAACGGCAAATTCCACCATAGAATCTCCATCTCAGTGTTAAACTATGAGGATTATATCGAACAAAAAACATAGTACATCGTTTAAAAAGCACGTTTTAGTTAAAGTACGGCTCTCTCCATCTCAACCTGCTCTCGTTATTCCCACATGAGCGATCGCAGCAGTCACTACAACACCGATCGACACAAACGCAACAGGATGTGACCTCGTTCCCACTCGCCGCTGGCACCCATTAAAACGTGTACGACATGAATAGTTCAGCGTGAAGTGCATTTTGGGAAACATTTTGGGGGGGGAAACGTCCCGCCTCTCACGCCTCTCCCATCTGCTCCGAACACGCTCTCGCTCTGTGTGGAAAAACCCCCGCCGCGCTCCTGTCTCTTTAAGAGCGAGATTCCCTCTTGCAGCCGATCGAGACGGCGAGACTGTGGCCAGACCGTCCTTGGCAACGACCTTGACGGAGGAAAAGTGAAGTGTGAACGGTGGTAACGATGAGCGATGGAGATGGAGAGGAGTTTTACGGAGCGTTATGTAATCTCCACAGTGTGAAGCGGGAGGAGGAGGAGGAGGAGGAGAGGAGGAAAAGGAGGGAAAGAGGAGTCACGAAGCAGAAGAAGAAGCGGCGGCGGCGGAGACTTCATCAGTAACACAGACTCATCGACTGATAGAGCGCCGGGTTTATGAGGTTCACACCTGAAAGGGAAAAGGAGGAGCACAAGAGAGCGTAATGATGATGTTTACACTTTGGAGACAGAAATGTCACTCACAACATGAACCGAAAACACACTTTCAGAACGCTGAATGTGAGTGATTCTGGTACGATTGTCGATGTTCAGAACACAAAAATCAATATTGTGATACAACTTTAGGCTACGTATTTTGTCTTCGTTTTACCAGGTTCAAACGTTCACAATCTGCACGGTAATAGACAGCACACTTTTTCATGTTTTTGTGTATTTGTTTTTCAAGTTTTGGGTCAAAAAAACAAGAATACTGCCAGTGCATGAAAGCAGCGCTGGAAGAAGTGTTGAGTAAAAGTGCAGAAACAATTAAAAGTATCACATGTTGAGTGAAAGTATGAAAGTGTGTACTATTGAGCTGATTTTTGGTAACTATTAAAGTGAAAATGTCGTTATCATTACAAAAAATTGTCCTGATTTGGCCAAAACCTGAGCTTAAAACCTTCAGTCTGAATATCACCTTGAATGTGCTAAAAATGACTCCTCAAACCGTGTGAAAAGTCCTTTTTAGCCCGATAATAGAAGCTCGTCTAATGGAATAATCACAGCGATATCGATTTCAGATCTTTGTGGATCCTGAGATAAAGTCTTTCCTCTGAAATCCCTTTTGGGGCTGGTTCAGGATGTGGAGCCTGTTGTTGTTACGTGTGGTTTTTCTGGGTTGTGAATGAACATTATTGGTTTATAAATGCACTTCATTTGAACTTATCGTGTTAGAGCAGCAGGAGTAAAAGTCCTTTACACAGATTTGTGTTCAATATAATAAACAGAGGCTTTACTCTGGTGTTTTCAAAACCCAAATCTAATTTTGTGCAAAACAAATCTTCTTCCATTCCTCTTTGACCGAACCCACTTCACTTCATTGGGGAAAATGTAAGAAAATGACTTTCGCCTTCGTTTCTTTGAGGTTTTTCTGGCAGCAAAGGATTCAAACACAAAGCTTTCTGTAAAAGGTTTTTAAGTTCCTCCTCCAATGGAACACTCTTGGATGAATGAGGGATAATTTACCTTTACATTAGGATCAAAAACAGATTCATGTACTAAAGGATGCACATTGCTTTGTATATTAGTAGTTTATTAGATATTTAAGTTATTAAAATACAGTTTAAGGGGCTCATTTATTAATTAAATTATATTAAAACCTAAACTGAACTGGACTAAAGTGGATAACGACCTTAGATGAGCTCCCCGGGGACATGAGATGTTGTTAAATAGTATAATATAAAGTGACTTTGCTTCTCCTTGGCTCACGTCCAGACTCATCCTCTCAACACAGTGTCAGACTTTTATAATCCCAAGTGAGTCTGAGAAGGAGTAAAATGTGAGTTAGTGCATGTGCAGGGGCCGGTCCAAACTGTGGCCCAGGGGCCAAACGTGGCCTCTCCAGCAAATCTTTAATACATCTACAATCATAAAGTGAATAACACACTTTTAGCTGAAATACAGACCTGACAAAAGTGAGTCAATCATTCATGTGTTCTTCTGTTTCATATATTTTTGTTTTTAAATGAACAAAACACAAATATTATTCAGTGTCTTCTTTTGGGATTTATTAATGGGATTTAGTTTTGTACTGTGAAGGCCATTTTGATTGTTTTGTTGGTTTAAAAAAACATATCTATGACAACGGTTGAAAAAAGACTTTTCGAAAGCCCATAAATATATATTGGTAATTACATTTTAGCAACAATATGACCAAGTACTTAAACTACATTCATCTATTACTCGTATCACGTACTCTCTTATAAGTGCAAAAACCCGATGGAAACTCAGAGGACATTAAAGTATCAATGAGCCGCTGCTGTTCATTCATATTTCAGGACGTAAACGTGCAGCTTCGCCATTGGATATCATCAAAATTCCACCACAGAAATACAAATACAGAGCATTTGCCATCATTTTAAATCATGCTTCAGGAAAATATGCTTCTGGGCTTGAGCTAAACGAAGCACAAATGGTTCATGAGACAAAAGACTGATTCAAATAGTGTGAAATGAGGGTGTTCTTCATGTGATGCATAAACAGTACATCGATAGAAATGTGTGTATTGCAGTTTTAAATTCATGTGCATACATGTGCAGCCCGAGTGGGGGGTAATTAGAAAAGCACAATTAAAAATCCTATGCCATTGCAAAGGTTTATGCACCGTCACTCTTTTATTTAGCTTTTTCCAGCCTAAGTTTTGTCCTTGGAGCTTTTGTTTCACTCAAATGAACAGAGTAAACAGTGACAGCAGTTTCTCCGTTGATGTAACGAGAATTGGACATTTAGGACACTTCGACTGCCACAAAACACAGGACAGTCCTCAACAAACCATCTCAAAAACCTCTTATTTAATGAGAGAAATGTAACGAGTTCACCCGTATTAGTGATAAATATGAGCGTTTATCTGCTGGTTTAAAACTGTCGAGAGAGAGAGAGCAGACAACAAGAGACGCTGGGACAGGCCTGTATGAATAGGGGATTCTGGGTAATTAGAGGTGTGGTTAAGATAAGATAAGATAAGATAAGATAAGATAAGATATTCCTTTATTGTCCCACATGGGGAAATTTCATTGGTGCAACGCAGGTAGATACAGAGGCAGATACAGAAGAACAGATCACTTATAGGAAGTCTGAAAAACACTTTCAGTAGAAGATCTCCTATAAATAAATAAAAACTCCCATAGACAAATAAATAAATAAATACATAAATACCATTGCATGTGATCACGACAGTAATTGCACATGAATATGTGTCACGACAGCACATAGATTGCACATGAATTTCACAGTAATTGCACATGAATTGCACATGAATTCCAACAGCAATTGCACATATGACAGAATTAAAAAGGTTAAAGAGAGGAGGCGTGGTTGCGGGAGGAGGAGGAGTCGGAGGTTGAGGCGTGGTCCACCTCCTGAACTTCAATAACTACACAATGATTTTCTCAGGCACAAACTAAATAATGATGCTAAACGCTAAACTTAGCATGTAATAAAACATATTCTGACTTCTAGATTGATAAAAGTATTTAGCGGTTGTGACCCAGCAGTTTATCAGTTTTTTCCGCGGCTTTTTTTCATCGTTTTGGCTCATTTTACCTCCGTGCACATTTAGCAACGCAACAACAAACACAGCGTATTTCCATGGCGACGGCCGTTTTCCCGAAAGGTTACAGTTAATGTGCGTGCGGCCGAGCTAATTAGCGTCGGCGTTGGGTGACGTGCGCGGCGTCTCGCGGCGAGGAGGTCGGGCCTGCGGTGAGCGTAAAGGAGGGAAAGCACCAGTCGGACCGAGTGTAATGTGCGCTCATCCGTCTGCGCCGACTGATACACTGTAAATATAAGACCCTCCACGTGCGTGCCCCGCCCCCCATGTGCGTGCCCCGCCCCCCTGTGCGAGATGGAGCTGCACCAGGATCAGGAAACGCAATTCACAAACCAGGAATGTGTTTTGATGCTTGGATGCAACGAGTCGCATCCAAGCGACGTCGCCAAAGGACCAAACGCTCAATGTAAAAGTCAGTGTATTGTTGTTGTAAATGATTGAAATACCTTTGTGTACTGGATACTTACTTTACTTTATGTATAATAGTATTACTGTTCAGTGAGACACAATCCATGCGTTCGCGGAGACGTCACAGCCGGGACTTCCCCATAGCGGCCATTCTAAAAGGGGCAGGCGATATATAAAAAACAACACGACTGCATCCTTTTCTACGGCATAATGAGCTACGAATACTTTAATTCTTTAGACGATAACGGCAAACTAAGGTACACGACAAAGCTATAATTTCTTGGTCAGTCAACAGAGAGATGTCCTCACAGAACAATGTCCTAACAGAACAATGACCTAACAGAACAATGACCATACAGAACGCAGGTTTTTGGCATTTTGGCCTCATAATTCCTGGATTTTGTTTGTAGTAGACGTGCTGTTGTGCCCCTTTCAAAATGGCAGACTCGGTTGCCACTGCACAAGTTCCCGGATGTGCGAACGCATGTATAAAACTGGGACAAATGCCGTTTAATTACACATTTTCAATCTCATCCACGGGTTTTTCCGATATCGAACCATGAGTCAGGAACATGTTTTTAGTTTCTAGATCGTCGTGGTCCTTTCTGTCACTCTGATACTGCGACGCGACGCAGAAACGGCCGTCTGGAACAGCCTCGTGCCACCGTTTCCTCGTTTTCCGTCTCGTTTTGGCTCTTGGTAACGCCCCCTGACAGGGAACACGCTGTCCGGGAGGCAGGAGGCGATTGACGAGCCTGACTGAGCGAACATTGGTCTCTTCTCGCCTGAACGCAACTCAAAAGATGCCGAGTAAAACACTTTATGCTTTACCGTCCCATTTGTCTCTCTTTTGGCTCCTTTTCCCAGTACGACTCACAGTGTAAAGCGCGCTCGTCTTGACTTGAATAAATAACAGTTAAGGTTCCGATTTTGTCCTCCTCTTGTCTCTCCTCTTTTCTCCTGCCCTCCTCTTGTCTCTCCTGCCCTCCTCTTGTCTCTCCTCTTCTCTCCTGCCCTCCTCTTGTCTCTCCTGTCCTCCTCTTGTCTCTCCTCTTGTCTCCTGTCCTCCTCTTGTCTCTCCTGTCCTCCTCTTGTCTCTCCTCTTCTCTCCTGTCCTCCTCTACTCTCCTGCCCTCCTCTTGTCTCTCCTCTTCTCTCCTGTCATCCTCTTGTCTCTCCTCTTCTCTCCTGCCCTCCTCTTGTCTCTCCTCTTCTCTCCTGCCCTCCTCTTGTCTCTCCTGTCCTCCTCTTGTCTCTCCTCTTGTCTCCTGTCCGCCTCTTGTCTCTCCTGTCCTCCTCTTGTCTCTCCTCTTCTCTCCTGTCCTCCTCTTGTCTCTCCTCTTGTCTCTCCTGTCCTCCTCTTGTCTCTCCTCTTCTCTCCTGCCCTCCTCTTGTCTCTCCTCTTCTCTCCTGCCCTCCTCTTGTCTCTCCTGTCCTCCTCTTGTCTCTCCTCTTGTCTCCTGTCCTCCTCTTGTCTCTCCTGTCCTCCTCTTGTCTCTCCTCTTCTCTCCTGCCCTCCTCTTGTCTCTCCTCTTCTCTCCTGCCCCCCTCTTGTCTCTCCTGTCCTCCTCTTGTCTCTCCTCTTGTCTCCTGTCCTCCTCTTGTCTCTCCTGTCCTCCTCTTGTCTCTCCTCTTCTCTCCTGTCCTCCTCTTGTCTCTCCTCTTCTCTCCTGTCCTCCTCTACTCTCCTGCCCTCCTCTTGTCTCTCCTCTTCTCTCCTGTCATCCTCTTGTCTCTCCTCTTCTCTCCTGTCCTCCTCTACTCTCCTGTCCTCCTCTTGTCTCTCCTCTTGTCTCCTGTCCTCCTCTTGTCTCTCCTGTCCTCCTCTTGTCTCTCCTGTCCTCCTCTTGTCTCTCCTCTTCTCTCCTGTCCTCCTCTTGTCTCTCCTCTTCTCTCCTGTCCTCCTCTACTCTCCTGCCCTCCTCTTGTCTCTCCTCTTCTCTCCTGTCCTCCTCTTGTCTCTCCTCTTCTCTCCTGTCCTCTACTCTCCTGTCCTCCTCTTGTCTCTCCTCTTCTCTCCTGTCCTCTTCTTGTCTCTCCTCTTCTCTCCTGTCCTCCTCTTGTCTCTCCTCTTGTCTCCTGTCCTCCTCTTGTCTCTCCTGTCCTCCTCTTGTCTCTCCTCTTCTCTCCTGCCCTCCTCTTGTCTCTCCTCTTGTCTCCTGTCCTCCTCTTGTCTCTCCTCTTCTCTCCTGTCCTCCTCTTGTCTCTCCTCTTCTCTCCTGTCCTCCTCTACTCTCCTGCCCTCCTCTTGTCTCTCCTCTTCTCTCCTGTCATCCTCTTGTCTCTCCTCTTCTCTCCTGTCCTCCTCTACTCTCCTGTCCTCCTCTTGTCTCTCCTCTTGTCTCCTGTCCTCCTCTTGTCTCTCCTGTCCTCCTCTTGTCTCTCCTCTTCTCTCCTGTCCTCCTCTTGTCTCTCCTCTTCTCTCCTGTCCTCCTCTACTCTCCTGCCCTCCTCTTGTCTCTCCTCTTCTCTCCTGTCATCCTCTTGTCTCTCCTCTTCTCTCCTGTCCTCCTCTACTCTCCTGTCCTCCTCTTGTCTCTCCTCTTGTCTCCTGTCCTCCTCTTGTCTCTCCTGTCCTCCTCTTGTCTCTCCTGTCCTCCTCTTGTCTCTCCTCTTCTCTCCTGTCCTCCTCTTGTCTCTCCTCTTCTCTCCTGTCCTCCTCTACTCTCCTGCCCCCCTCTTGTCTCTCCTCTTCTCTCCTGTCCTCCTCTTGTCTCTCCTCTTCTCTCCTGTCCTCCTCTACTCTCCTGTCCTCTTCTTGTCTCTCCTCTTCTCTCCTGTCCTCTTCTTGTCTCTCCTCTTCTCTCTCTTGTTCTCTTCTTTTCTGTTCTGTTCTGTTTTCTCCTCTCTTCTATTCTCTCCTCCCTTCTCCCTTCTTCTGTCCTCTCGTCTTCTATTCTCTCTTCACTCTTGTCCTCTCCTCGTCTCTCCTCACCTGTCCTCTCGTCTTCTATTCTCTCTTCTCCTCTCATGTCCTCTCCTCGTCTCTCCTCCTCTCCTCCATCTTCCTCTGGCAGCCTGCTCCTCCTGGCTCCTCCTGTCAGCTCTCAGGTCCTCTCCATCCATCATGACGAGGTACAAGATGCAGGGAAAGAGAGATAAAATAGTCCTCTTGTTTTTCTTGGGACATAGACACTGATAACTTGATACAGAGAGCTATTTGATATTACAGCGCTGTATATATTCAATTATATACATCATCATAGATTGATCCACAAAAAAGAGCTTGAATACATATTTTTATAGGGAATATGTGCAGGAGGATGTTGTGGTAGGAGCGGCAGGAAATGAAGAGATGTAAAAGGGCATGAAATGAGTGGTGTAAGGAAAATGAAATGAATAAACAGAGAACAAAACCACCAGGAGAGGGACAAAAAGTGAGAGGAAAATGGGGTGGAGCCGGAGGGCGAGAGGCGGACTTAAATTTAGACACGACACGAAATTCCCCTTTTCAGCAGAGTGGCTAAAAATAAACGTGTGCGACGCTGCACCGACGCAAACGCTGTGTGGTGGACTCAGGAGGGTGTAACTACGGCAACCCCAGAGCGATGGCAGCGGGTCATGTGACAGACAGACAGTCCATATAAGGGACACAGTTACCAGATTTACTACAACATGTGCGCGTTCAGTCGGCTAGAGCTTTGTAAAGATGAAAAAGAAGTGACATAATTGTGATTAAATGTGTGTTGGAGAGATGACTCCGGACTGTGTGGACTGTAAGGTGCTGGTTCAGGTGAAGCGGTCACTGCTCTGGAGGGCAGAGCACTACTTAAGGCCCGGATGGATATTCGGATAGGTGGAGCCAATGAGGAGACACGGGGGCGGGTTCAAGAGCTTTATTGAACATCACAGGCACACAGCTTGTTATATAAAAGACATATTTTTTAAAAGGATCTTTTTTCTTTTTCATCTTTTTGTACTCTGTACTCAACACCACGGAATATGACGGTGTTTTAAGTAGCCATGAGGCTAGCAGTTGATTGGCCAAAAAATATCAACAATGCGCTGCTGTAAATAGGTGACGCCCCCGAGGAGCGCTGGAAAAAGAACCGAAAACTACCCATTTTTAACAGCTTAATGTATACGTTTAAGACAAGCAATAGTGTTATCTGAAGCACACAGGGGGAGGGGCTCATTCATAACTTCAACTAGCACATTCTGCAATTGGTCGGGGCCGACTTGTGGCGTTTTTTCCCGCGGCGAGTCACATATTACATCTACAATTACTTGATAACATGTCCCATTAAAAGTATGAGGGGAAAAAACGTAGAGAAAGCAGTCTTAAAGTGCAGCAAGGGACTGTGGGTTGTTTAAGAAATATAGCTCTTGACACTTTGTTCGATCAGGCAGCTGCAGATGGGACAATTGATGAGCATCTCGGAGCAATTCTGGCAGGAGACCAGGTGACCACACGGGATGAACACCATGCAAAGGTCTCGGTCCATGCAGATCTTGCACTGTTTCTCGCTTTGAAGCTCCTCTAGCTGCTTCAGGGTGTCCTCGTCCTGCTTCTCTTCAGTGCTCCCTGGAGTGGGCAGTCCGTCAAAATCATGACAGAGGGATCCATACTTCAACCATACGGCCAGGTCTTCAAGGGTGAAAGTCCGACCAGAGCGGTCGCGCATGTACCGGCGAAACTCGGAACTCTGCTCTGATGGAAGCTTGCTCAGGAGTGCAGCCACATGGGAGTCGCACTGGAGTTCAACCATGCCGTCCGGGCCTAGGGCCTTCAACATGTCCACGAGTGACTGGATTTCAAGGGAGAATCGCACAAATGCTACCACATCCCCTCGGCGAATGTCAGGTGTATCCATCACGACGGCGATCCTTCTCAGGGCCAGCTCGTGGGACAGGCCCAGCCAGTTGTTCAGGGCATTCATGGTGTCGCTGAAGGGTGTAGTAGAGAGAATATATCTATAAGCTATTAACTTCGCCTCCTCATGCTGTAAATGTTCCAACATGATTTGATACTTGAAGGTCTCAGTACTCCCTCTGGGCAGTTTGTTCTCCAGTGCAATCTTCAGACGTGCAAACTCCTTAGGATCACGACGCGTGAGCTTTGGCATGCTGGGAAAAGGCTTTGGAACTGTGAACATTCTGGGGGTCTCCCAGGCCGGTGGTGTCCTCCATAATGGATCAGGATAGGGTGGAGGAGGTGGGTACTGGTACCCTAACTGAGGGTGTGCTCTAGGAGGTGGCACTGGAGGCCGAGTCATCTTTAGTGGAGGCTTAGGAGACACAGGATTGAATGCATGCTGGGGATATAATCGATTCTGTGCAGCCACAACCTCAATCTTCAGGTTCTGCAACTCATTCCTAATTGTATCAAAGCCTATAACTGAGCTTGGGCTGGGGTCAGCTTCCTCCTCGTCCGATTCCTCCTCGTCCCATTCCTCCTCGTCCGATTCCTCTTCAATCTCCTCCTCTAGCGTAGGATCTGACTGGAGAGGAACTGTATTGACCTGTGGTGTTGGGGTGAGCTGCAGACTCTCCATACGATTGAGAAGATGCAACATTCTGGAATGAATGGCGTTGCAGTCAACCAGTCTTGCTCTTGTGAGTTCCTGGGACTGCTGCAACCGGAGTTTTTCACATTGTAGTTCTCCTCCATACAAACTCATGGGTGGCATGAGTGGCATGAGTGGCATGGGTGGCATGGGTGGCATGGGTGGCATGGTTGGGATGCCTCCTTGGAGCCCTGCATAAAGGTTAGGAGGGAGGGGGTAATAGTTGGCACCCACTGCCTGGCTTAACACAGAGTAATACATATCAGGTCTGGGCAGGTTGGCGGTGTAATACTCATAGCGAGGTGGACGTCCATGACTCGAAAGGTTCCGAATATGATCCATCTTGTAGGTCAGAAACAGCTTGAAGCACCATCAATGTTCTTCTTCTTCTTCTCCTTCTTCTTTGGTGTTTTATGGCTCTTGGTATCCAGCGAACTCGTACTGCTGCTTATATTCCTTTATCTTTAAAGCACATGTGATTCATAAAGCACATGTGATTCATAAAGCACATGTGATTCATAAAGCACATGTGATTCATAAAGCACATGTGATTCATAAAGCACATGTGATTCATAAAGCACATGTGATTCATAAAGCACATGTGATGATCATGTTGTTGTTGTTGTTTTATGGCGGTTGTTGTTGTTTTATGGCGGTTGTTGTTGTTTTATGGCGGTTGGCATCCAAGCGTTGCATTACCGCCAGACTTTATTCTTTCGACTTCATCTTTCAGAGTCTCCTTCTTTGATATCATGCAAAGGCTGGAACGCCCTAGCAAAGCAAAAAGGAAGCCAGGTGACGTCATAAAGCACTCTATCATGCAAAGGCTGGAGCGCCCTCTACTGGACACTCCACTAACTACATGTGCATGGAAAACAAAGACATTACGGGGCCTTTTCTACAATGTGCTTAAACCTCGGTTATCGACCCATATTGGCATCAGTTTTATAAAAAATACATCACCACAAAATATAAATACATAAATAAACACATGTGCTCCAGCTGAATGATTTGGGAAAAATATGTAGTTGTGATTTTCTGTCTTTGCGATTAGATTTACAACAATTTGGAATAATCAGATTTTGTTCAAACTTAATATTTTAAATGTGTCCAGGAGAATTGACAAAAAGATTGACATGTGTATTTCAGACTTTTGTACAGATTGTTGCAGTGAGCAGAATAAAACAGGATATTTTGTTGTTCGTGAAGATAATGTACTTCAATAATTGTGATTTAACTCACAGCCATAAAATGTGTACTATATAAACTAATTGTTCACAAATTGTGATGCTGTGGTGCTCAATAAGTTGTACAATTTGATTAATTTGGTCATAATTTCATATAGAGAGCACAGGAGTCTCTTTATTTGTTTAGGGTAAATCTCTTCTTTGGTGTTGAATAATGGCACCGTTTTCTGAGCCTTTTGTGGAAACATTATTTCACTTTTGGTGATTTATATGGGCAGAGAAGAAGTTTGGGGCAGTTTCTGTTTCATGTGGACAGGCCCAGTAATTACAGAGAAATTCACGTTTTGCTCCATTTTAAATCGTAGGAATCCTCCATAAGAACTATACCTCAGTCACAGTTCTGTCCAATTTTAGACCTGATCCAGAAATCTTTCTGTTCTAGAACTGGCTTGGATCGAGTCGTGCTGAAAAGGTTTTTGAATTTGCACAAGTTTATAGTAAGAAAGAAGGAAAAAGCCAATAAACTCAGATAAAACTTCATTTTAGAAACATTCCACCACCGAATACAGTCACTTTACACGGGTTAAACACACAATCATTCATCTTATATATGAATTAGAGTACAAAGAACAAACACACACTGGTATTTGGAGTCACGGGAGTTGAACCCGTAACCTGCACAGTCAGACACACTTGCCACATCCGATGGTGCTTTCATTTTCTGTTCATTTCACAGACTTCTGACTTCACGCGACATTAAAATAACGTTTGAATTCTCTGCTTTACGTTTCTAAATGACAAAAGTAAATCAATCTCCACTACACTCGCCACTAAAGTCACAGCTTTACCACGTTCCAAATGTCAACTCTGAGCTGAGCCGACACCGTGTTATGTAACCGCTTTATCTACTCGTTTTACAGTAGATACAAAAGCCAGAGTTTCCAATCACCAGAGGAAAATACATACGTGTTTTATTGTCTACAACTATTTCCCTGTCTTTTTACCATGAAAATATAACGTAAATTAACTGGCAAATATGATCAATTAGACAACAAACAAAACGTGCTGAAGGTTTCTTTAATGATTCCTTTTGCACACTTCCACCCGTCCCTGACACAAATACTTATACTACTTCTTCTACCACTGGTACTACTTTGTTTTAGTACCTTTCATAACAAGAAAACATGTTGGTGGCGACTGCATAAAGCCACAAGACTATTAAATACAACTATTGTATGTGTTTACCGTATTTTCTTTTTTCATAGTGTTGGCCGGGGCGCGACTTATACTTATATATGTGAAGAAGCGACTTTAAACTTTAAACTGATTCACGTTGCATTAATTACAGGCGTTTCATCGCGTCAAAAACGACGCCAAAACTTGGCGAAATCGTCACCGAGAGCGTTCAGCGAACAACGCCGTCAGAAAAGAAACAAAAGTTGCGCCTTTAACTCAGGGATGGGAATGAGATCGAGCTTCAGTGACGTCTAATATTCAATGATATACCGTATTTTCCGGACTATAAGTCGCACCTTTTTTCATAGTTTTGGCCGGGGTGAGACTTATACTTATATTTATACTCATATACTCCGGAACGACTTATATGTGATATTATTTGTTATTTTCACACTTGCAACCGCATTTCATACTCCAGTACAACTTATGTATGTTTTTTCTTCTCTATTTAGCATTTTCTGGCTGGTGCGACTTATACTCCAGTGCGACTTATAGTCCGGAAAATATGGTAACGTTTGGCTCAGCAACAGGAACGACCACAATAAACAGACGCGATCCACAAGAAAAGTTACATAAGATTAGATAAGATATTCCTTCATTGTCCACACATGGGGAAATTTCATTGTTGCAAAGCAGGTAGATACAGAGGAAAAGAACAGATAAGGAAGTTTAAAAACACTCTTAGTAGATTCACTCTTAATCTTAATACATAGCGCATCTTTAAAATATATATACAGTAAATCCATGTAACAGGAAATATTTACGGGAAAAACAGTGACAATATGTATTTTTTTAATCAGCGTTTTCCCTATATTTTGGTGACTCTCACAAATAAACTTATGCAGATTCATTTTAAAGGTTATTGGAAGACAAAACTCACACAAATGTATTACGAAATCTATTAAGTGCAATCAGCCAGGAACATGCAGTGTTTCCTTTGTGTTTATGTCACAGTTTGAAAAGATTTTGATGGTATTATTTGAACAAAAAGGTGAGAAAAGTCTAGATTATGTGAGAAGGAAACGCTAGAGCGACGTTGTGCAGCAGCGGGCGAGGGAGCTGTCAATCACACCTGTCAATCAAAGGCGTCATCTGGTCGTTTGTGACGGTGAATTATAATTGAACGCTTCATTATGTAAGAACAGTGAGGGCTTTTTTCAGTTCTATTCAAGTCTTTTAAAGCGAGAGTTTAGAGAATTTAACCATGATATTTCACCTTTTTTGAGAATAAATCATGAAATATAATAACATGTTTACATATCTGTGTCTGTTGCCTCTTCTTTTGGGCATAATTCTAAGTAAAATTAAACAACATTTTGTATTTACCCAAATATACTGCATCTGCCTCATCTCTAAGCTCTAAGAAAACCAAAATTAATC
This sequence comes from Eucyclogobius newberryi, assembly GCF_026437365.1. Taxonomy (NCBI): domain Eukaryota; kingdom Metazoa; phylum Chordata; class Actinopteri; order Gobiiformes; family Gobiidae; genus Eucyclogobius; species Eucyclogobius newberryi. The sequence goes on from NW_027315790.1 coordinate 29,005,654, forward strand.
TGTAATTCAATATTTCGTCAATAATGCACAACTATATATCAGTATTAGTATTGTCGACCAACACTTTACACTGTTTTAATTATATAAATAATAATGGTAGGAATGAGATTATAGTAGTAGTAGTAGTAGATTAGCTGATCATATACAATTATACCTCGCTGTATATTCATAAGTTACAGTACATTTTGTCACATTTCACATAAAGTGTCATGTGCACAAACCCGATAATTAATGCCTCTTACTCCCCGAGGCACTACATGAATATATGAATATGCAAATTTAGGGTTGTGTGTGTGAAATGACTGCAGTTACTGTACACGAGTATATACAACTGTGTACTGCTTATTTAATCAAACTGTGTATAGTACAAGAGTAAAAAACGTCATAATCAAAGCCGTTCATAATGTTTGTGTTAAATAATTATGCACATATCACAAAGGAAGATTATGACATTTGTCATTTGTTGATTTATGTATATTTATATTTCTACATTAGGTTTGTATCACGGTCTATCAGAGGAAGAAGCAATGGAATAAGAATTTTTAAGGACTACGACAAAGTCTGAGGGGAGGAAGAACTTCTATAGGATACAATAACAAAGGCATCTCATGACCTCTTGGGCTTTGTCAAAGCACTGGAAGAAGAACTTTTAGGACTACGACAAAGTCTAGGGACTAAAGTCTGGCAGTAATGCGACACTCGGCTGTCGACTGCCATAAAACAATAACAACAACAACAACAACAACAACAACAACAACAGAGGAAGAAGAAGAATAAAGCCAAAATAACAAAGTCTAAAGAATAAAGTCTGAAGAATAAAGTCTGAAGAATAAAGTCTACCTGGCCTGTGGGGGGCGAACGTGGCTAGTGGTGGGCCACGCTCGCCCCCCCCACAGGCCACGCTCGCCCCCCACTGGCCACGCTCGCCCCCCACAGGCCACGGTCGCTCCCCCACAGGCCACGCTCGCCCCCCACTGGCTACGCTCGCCCCCCACAGGCCAAGCTCGCTCCCCCACTGGCCACGCTCACCCCCCATTTGCCCGCTCCCCCGCCGTCCTGAGCGCTCATTGGTCGGTTGCGCTTAAGCCTGTTGCTGGGCTGTTTCCATGGAGATCAATATCACCATTTCCATCCCTTTTGCACAGGCAGAAAAGTCAGGATTTGCTGTGCTTGTGACGGGATGATCACATCGAGTAAAACAAAGACCTGATTATGATTCGCTGCATTTATCACACTCGTCATCAGCTTTTTATAGCGTCATTTGGAAGACGGATGAAAGAGTTTGAATGTTTTCCCTCTTGACAGAATCACAGCGTCTAAGTGACATTATAAGAGCTTCTGCTGGTGTTTACGGCTGACATATTATATTATATTATACTATACTATATTATATTATATCATACTATATACACAGATACATATACATAGATATTATGTGTGAGAAAAGGTCAAAGAAGCGTTTCACTGTAAACAGATTGTCCAAAGAGTCGAGTCAACTTTATTTGTAGAGCACTTTTCATGCACAGAAAACAACACAAGGAGTACTTTAAAGTCGATGAGTACATACTACATGTGTGTACTATGACTACACACATGTATTCAAACATTAGACAGAGATAAAGGATTATCTTATCTTAAAAAGACCAGTTTTAATTTAGACTTGGACATATTAGGCCTCATTTCAAAACGAAGATCTTCTGAAGGGAGCCCAGGACCAGCCGATCTCAGGGGCCGGGACCAGCTGATCTCAGGGGCCAGAACCAGCTGATCTCAGGGGCCAGTACCAGCTGATCTCAGGGGCCAGTACCAGCTGATCTCAGGGGCCAGAACCAGCTGATCTCAGGGGCCAGAACCAGCTGATCTCCTCCATCTCCTCCTCCTCCATCCTCCTCCTCCATCCTCTCCTCCATCCTCTCCTCCATCCTCTCCTCCATCCTCTCCTCCATCCTCCTCCTCCATCCTCTCCTCCATCCTCTCCTCCATCCTCTCCTCATCCTCTCCTCCACCCTCCTCCTCCATCCTCCTCCTCCATCCTCTCCTCCATCCTCTCCTCCATCCTCTCCTCCATCCTCCTCCTCCATCCCTCTCCTCCATCCTCTCCTCCATCCTCCTCCTCCATCCTCTCCTCCATCCTCCTCCTCCATCCTCTCCTCCATCCTCTCCTCCATCCTCTCCTCCATCCTCTCCTCCATCCTCCTCCTCTCTGTATTACTGCTGCTCTGGGCTCTGGCTGCAGCAGTGAGAGGTTTAAGGCAGTGGAGAGCGCCATCTGCTGGAGATGATGCAGTACAGCAGGAGCAGAGGAGTACTCAGTTACATTTACCTCAAGAAAATGTACTTCATCGAGTCACTTTCTGACAGTATACTTTTCCTCCCGCTTGAGTTATGTTTTATTGAAGTAACTGTATTCTTACTTGAGTACTTACTTCTCACTGTGAGTAAATCTACTGCTGACAAAAGCCTTATGTTGATAATAAGAAATTATGTATTATCATTATGAATTTATATTTATTATTTGTGTTTCTTGCACTGCTGCTTCAGATTTGATTTCGTTTTTCTCATTTCTGTGTCTTTCCATCGAAAATAATTGATTTTGAGCATAAATCATTGTTTTGTGATTCGTCCAATGATAAATCAGATGTTACGTCCAGACAGCGACTCTTAACATCACTCTTACTTCATTCATAGTTTTCCCAAATACTTTTTTACTCTTACTTGAGTACAATTTTAGGTTACTCACTTCTGAACAGGAGAAGATAAGAAAAGATTAAATATAAAGTGTAATGTGAGCAATAATAAGAACTAGTTTGTTGCTGTTAATATAAAGACTTGTGTAAGGAGTAATAGTATTGTATGGAAAAAATTTACTTAAGTAAAAGTATTAAAGTACCTTATGCATGAAGTATTTTACACATACTGTTTTAACGTGTAGTAGTAATTTATGTATTTTTGGACAACAGAACAACAGAATCTATTTTTTTTTTTTTTTTTTGCCCAAAGGCGGGACTTGAACTCAAAACCTTTTCGCTGGATGTCAAAACCCTCAGCCAATGCCGCGGGCGAGGAAAAGTACTCTGTTACTTTTCAGTCCGGTTAAACACGTGGCGGAGTAGAAAAGCACAGACTCCTGCAGCGACGTGAGAGTCTCTCCTGGAAAATGTACTAAAAGTAAAGTACAGACACATTTACTTTAGTACTTTGTGACTTTTTTATGACTGTATAAAGTTCAGGCCACAATGTCACAGAAGACGGCAAACGAGATGAAGAAATACAGAGAATATTTCTGAAGCGACATTCTCCAAACGGTCTGAAGTACTTTTTATGGTACAGAATACTGCAGTGATTCAAAACAAATGAAAGATCGTTTGAGAATATCGCCAACTTGAATATGTAAAAAGATAAGATGAGGGAATGGTTCAGTCTCTGCTTTATTCCTGCTGCTGTCAGACTGTATAACAAACACTGTTAGCCCTGAACAATACTGCAATACTGACTTAACCATGTGCAATACTGACTTAACCATGTGCAATACTGACTTAACCATGTGCAATACTGACTTAACCATGTGCAGTACTGACTTAACCATGTGCAATACTGACTTAACCATGTGCAATACTGACTTAACCATGTGCAATACTGACTTAACCATGTGCAGTACTGACTTAACCATGTGCAATACTGACTTAACCATGTGCAGTACTGACTTAACCATGTGCAATATTGACTTAACCATGTGCAATACTGACTTAACCATGTGCAATACTGACTTAACCATGTGCAATACTGACTTAACCATGTGCAATACTGACTTAACCATGTGCAATATTGACTTAACCATGTGCAATACTGACTTAACCATGTGCATGTGCAATACTGACTTAACCATGTGCAATACTGACTTAACCATGTGCAATACCGACTTAACCATGTGCAATACTGACTTAACCATGTGCAATACCGACTTAACCATGTGCAATACCGACTTAACCATGTGCAATACCGACTTAACCATGTGCAATACTGACTTAACCATGTGCAATACTGACTAAACCATGTGCAATACTGACTTAACCATGTGCAATACTGACTTAACCATGTGCATTACCGACTTAACCATGTGCAATACTGACTTAACCATGTGCAATACAGTCATATTCATGTGCAACTACTTTCATACTCACGCAATTAATGTCATATTCATGTGCATATAAGATAAGATAATCCTTTATTGTCCACACAGGGGGAAATTTAATTGTTGCAACGCAGGTAGATACAGAGGAAAGGACAGATAACTTGTAGGAAGTTTAAACCCCTCTTAACCGTAGCCCACGTAAATAAGAATATTTACTTTACCATTATTATTAGTATTATAATAATCTCCTTATGCCAGCTATTTTTCTTCTTATTATTTTATTTTCTTTCTTTTTTTATTTTATCTTTATTTTTATTTTCTTCCCTCCATTCCCTTTTAAGACATGAGAGGACCTGTTTACAGGAGTTTTGTTAATAAGAGTTTTTTAATATATTTATAAGTTATCTGTCCTTTCCTCTGTATCTACTGCGTTGTAACACCAACATTTCCCCATGTGTGGACAAAAAAGGCTTATCTTATCTTATCTTATTCACTTCCAACAACATAAAAACATTCACCACGCCCGCCAAAACACCTCAACTTCTTCCTCAGCCCCTTCACA
>NW_027315790.1:29015347-29050632 GCF_026437365.1 Eucyclogobius newberryi
GTTTCCCGCGACGACGGCGGCGTTATGACTACGGTGATTAGAACGTCCCGACTGGTCAGTTACGCGCAGGAGGCCAGGCTGGGGAACGGCAGGCTGGGGAACGGCGAGCTCGATAACGGGGGGAAGTGGTTAAAGGAGCGCTGTGTAACCTTTCTGCTCGTCTCCATGGAGATGCTGCTGAAAATGGCGTCTCTTGTCTCTTGTCCACTAGTGTCGGGACAATCACTAAACTAGGGATAGGTCTGGTACTTTGGTCATTTCTTGATGTTATTTCACCGGCTCGGTGCTAGTTTTAGTGTTGATATGTAGCGTCTCTCCGCATATCTGACCTGTAACGTGACCCGCTAGCGTCACCGTCTCGTCTCTCGGTGATGGATACGTTTAATGCCCGGTGCGTGACTGAACCGGGACTAAACGTGGAGTAGATCAGGAAATATGTCGGCGTAATCCCTCATTCGTCCAGGCGTGTTCCATAGTAGAAAAAGCTTCAGTTGTAGTCATCTGGAAAAAATAGACGTTTCGACTCTCATCCTCGTCATTGTCAATAAAATAATTTAGGTCGAGAACTCCGATATTTATACTCTTCTGTGGTAAGTCCAGCCCATTGGGAGGAGCCTTCCTGAAGAGGAAAGAGTTGTTTGTTACAACAGAAACTTACCCTCTTGGTATCTACCGAGCCTATTCAACCCTTTAATGGGCTATTAGTCTCCCCTTTGTCTTTGTGAGACCCTTGCTCACCCACCCTGAGTACCTGATTAACATCTAAATGTCCTGGTACTGGTCCTCTACCTCTCCAGGGGTTCAGGATCCCATTGTAGACTACAGGAAGATTGAACCTTAGACCTCCGTTTCTGTTAACAAAAATAGCTTCTTTAACTCCTCTTTCAAACCATATTTTCTCCCTGCTTAAAACCTTCACCTCACCGTCTTCAAACGAGTGATTAGAGGCTTCAAGATGGAGATGCACGGCACTCTGAGGTCCTGAACTTGTATTTCTTCTGTACTGATAGAGCCTCTTGTGCAGAGGCTGTTTTGTCTCACCTATGTAACGTTCTTTACAGCTTTCTTCACTGCATTGGATCGAATAAACTACATTGCTCTGTTTTTGAGTCGGCAACTTGTCCTTAGGATGAACCAGTTTTTGTCTTAAAGTGTTTCCTGGTTTAAAATAAACAGGGACTTTGTGTTGTCTAAAAATTCTCTGCAGTTTTTCCGACAGGCCAGAGACATAAGGGATAGAAACACCCTTCCTTCTCTGTTCAGTTTCCCTTTTGTCCTGCTTCTTGGTTCTCTTCACTCTGTTGAGAGCCCAAGCGGGGTAACCACAGGCTAAGAGGGCATTTCGGACATGTTTTTCCTCTTTCTTCTTGCCCTCTGAGCTGGTGGGCACACCTTGACTAAACAAGGACTAGAACAAGACCAAACCGTGTCCGCATCAAGACTAAAACGAGCTCAATTTAGGACCAAAATACGACAATTGTGAACATTCTTATCAAAGCCATGACCTCCCTGTGACCTCCCTGTGACCTCCCTGTGACCTCCCGGTGACACCTCCCTGTGACCTCCCGGTGACCTCCCTGTGACCTCCCTGTGCATATCCTCCTCCTCTTCTGTTCTCTGATTTCTCTGACTTCTGTTTTCAAAGGTAAATAACAGAACGCTTCAGTTTGAATGTGGAAAATGATGACAAAAGTACTTGACCGCCCGGGTAATTCTCTTGGTTTTCATCAATGCCATATTTTCTTTCCAAGACCACATAAAAAGTACTCTGTTTGACTAAGAGTAGAAGGGTAAGGCCACAGTTATTTTATTACTTGGTTTACAGATTTTTTAAACAAAATCTATTGCACAGGCGGATGGAATATAAATATAATTTCAATTTCAAAAGATGTTTTCTTCCGGGTTTGCCCAAAAAGCACCACGGGAGGAGAGGGGGGGGAGATCTTATCTTATCTTTCTGCTGGACTAAAACTATTAATGGATTTAGTCGACTAAAACTAAAAAAGGCACATATTACAAACAAAAAAGCAACTCCAAACCTGCTCGACCGCAGCTCTCACAGCGTTATTCATCCTTAAAATGTACATAAATGAGTCTAAACTGCTGCTGACTATTTAACACAGCCATTTTACACCATTCAACGTTAAATTTGTCGACAAAATCTTAAAATCTGCCGCTCGACGTCACGACAAACCCTCTGATCCCGTCTCAACCCCCCGAAGAGCTCCCACAGCCTCCCCCCGGCGATCCTCTCTCATCTCCCCCCGACTCGCCATCGACCCGCCCATCGATCCCACCGCCGTTTTTCTCACACCTCCGTATCTCGCCGTCCAATCGCAGAGTCTCTCCGCAGACCCGCCGTGTAAAACCCGAGCCTTCTCCTCGCGTTGGCTTTGCCCACACATCCACAGGAGTAATTGTGCAATAACGCCAACCACGGCCTTTCGCCAGTTTAAAGATTCATGATTCGAAATTGGCTGTTAGCGGGAAAAAAAAGAAATCTCCCCTCGACCAATTACCCAGCGCCAAATCACGCCCAATAAATCGCAAAGTTTTTTCTTATTCCGCCTGAAACTAAAACTACAGTATGTAATTCGCAGAGAATAACTCATTTCGCACGGATGTAAAAGCGTTGTCAGACAAAACGTGATTCACCGTCTCCGAGCAGATGAGCGGAAATGCATGAATTTATGCATGAGCCGCCGAGTGTGTTTTGAAACGAGCCGGTGGAAGGGAAAAGCGCGCGGCGGCGGCGGCGGAGAGCGAGGTGCAGACAAACACTCACCTGGCAGGAGCGCGTTGGAACGTATTCAGCAAATTGTTTACTGTCGACGCGTCCGCTGCCAATCCGGAGAAAGGAAACAAAATGGTGGGCAATTTGGGAGGCGCGGCGCAGAGTTCGACGCGCTACGGTGATTGTAAAGTGCTGGAAATGAACAAAATGGTTTTATTTGAGCGCTACAAAATAATTCAGTTTTGTGGGGGAAGAGGGTCAATGTAGTCACACTGGAGTATAAGTCGCACCAGCCAAAAAAAGCATAAAAGAGAAGATAAAAACATATAAGTCGCACTGGAGTATAAGTCGCACCAGCCAAAAAATGCATAAAAGAGAAGATAAAAACATACATAAGTCGCACTGGAGTATAAGTCGCACCAGCCAAAAAATGCATAAAAGAGAAGATAAAAACATATAAGTCGCACTGGAGTATAAGTCGCACCAGCCAAAAAATGCATAAAAGAGAAGATAAAAACATACATAAGTCGCACTGGAGTATAAGTCGCACCAGCCAAAAAATGCATAAAAGAGAAGATAAAAACATATATAAGTCGCACTGGAGTATAAGTCGCACCAGCCAAAAAATGCATAAAAGAGAAGATAAAAACACATATAAGTTGCACCGGAGTATAAGTCGCACCAGCCAAAAAAAGCATAAAAGAGAAGATAAAAACATATAAGTCGCACTGGAGTATAAGTCGCACCAGCCAAAAAATGCATAAAAGAGAAGATAAAAACATACATAAGTCGCACTGGAGTATAAGTCGCACCAGCTAAAAAATGCATAAAAGAGAAGATAAAAACATATATAAGTCGCACTGGAGTATAAGTCGCACCAGCCAAAAAAAGCATAAAAGAGAAGATAAAAACACATAAGTCGCACTGGAGTTTAAGTCGCACCAGCCAAAAAAAGCATAAAAGAGAAGATAAAAACATATATAAGTCGCACTGGAGTACAAGTCGCATTTTTGGGGAGATTTATTTGATAAAATCCAAGCAGACATTATTTTAAATTGCATTACAAGATGAAATAACAGATCAGAGAACACGGTGAATAGCTGTACGTTTGAGAATGTAGTTTTGCATCAGTGAAGTTGCAGTTTATGAGGAAATTTGGAAAAATAAAAAGGTTAAATTACAGGAAGTTGAGCTGAGACCATTCTTTTTGACAGTTTAAATGATTCTTCAACAAAACAAAGGTAATATTTATTGTCGAGTTATAACTATTCTGAATTTTAGCCCTTGTTTACACTGTAGTTGCTATAGGTAACGGTTTCTGTCCATGTCCATCCAGGAAGTGACATTATAAACTTTACAAAAACGCTGGACAACTAGTCAAATCTCAAATATGTCTTCATGTTCATTACGTTTAGTGAAATGTGGGTCTAACATGTCATGTGTACTTCAAACAACACATTCTACAGTAGAATTCTGCCTCCAGCTCAGTACAAATTATTATACATTTTATACTAAATCATATCAAGAATGTGGTGATGTCATGAGCCACTTTTCATGTTGATTACATTGGGTTTTGTCATGAAATGTTGAACCTAATCATTTCTCTTCGTGACTAGACCCAAGAACTCATTGTATTACAACAAAAATCTGTATTTTAATGATTTTAGCTGCCCACCTTATTAATATATATATAATTAACATATTATTGACTGATGAAATGTTGCAGTGTCACGTGAACACTGCGGAGCGTCCACCACACGCTTGTCTCCATGGAGATGTCGCCTGGAATGTCACACAGTATGGCATTAAACATAAGATAAGATAATCCTTTATTGTACACATATGGGGAAATTACATTGTTGCAAGGAAGGTGTATTTCAAACTTCCTATAAGTGATCTGTTCTTTTCCTCTGTATCTACCTGCGTTGCAACAATGAATTGTCCATGTGTGGACAATAAAGGATTATCTTATCTTATCTTATCTTATCTTAAAAGGACAGATAACTTATAGGAAGTTTAAAAAAACACTCTTAATAGAAGAACTCTGATAAACAAAAACTCCTATAGACAAAAACCTCTCATTTCCTAATAAGGAATGGAGGGGAAAAATAAATAAAGATACAAATAAAATAAAAATTGAATAAAATAAAAAACAGCTAGCGTAAGACAAGATAATACTAATACTAATAATAATGGTAAAATAAACACTCTTTTCATCAGTTATATGCACATGTTATATACTGGTTTTATATAAACTGGTCCATCTTACGATTACTCAATTACAATAACTAAAAACATATTTAAAACAAACCTGGCCCTGTGGAGAGAGGTAAACCCAATGCCATAACAGTCAAGCTAGAGCATCTCCATGGAGACGAGCAGGTGGCAATATTAGGCTGAATCCATAACAGCGTTCCCATCGATCCTCGGGGTTTATCTGCAGGTGTTTGAAGCTCGCTCACCGTTACGTATGTCCTCAAACGTGGCATCTATTTGAACAGTCGGGATCTGTTTTTAAGAGCGGCGGGCGGACGAATGGCGCCGGCGCTGCATCCGTCAGAGCGAACCAGAGATGTTCTGTAGCGATGCGTTTGATGGCGGCACTTTGTCAGAACGGCCGCGGCTGAAATGAGCGAACGAGACGACGCTCCGCTCCCTCTGCAGACTGTGGCTTTATCATCCGGGCCCGGGAAGTCTAATGAAATCATCCATCACTAAAGCATCGGACACATAAACACTGTAAACCGCGCGGTGCAGCTCGGGCTAGAGCCGATCCACCTCCAGACACGGTAAAGAAGATGTAGCTCATCATTAAAGGACACATATTATGCAGAATTAACCCGGTTTTTACATTATTCCTGCGCCCAAAGCACTCCGATGTGTTCTATTCTACCTAGGACCTGACTTCACTCTTTCTGAGCATTTACGCCTCAAATCACGTTCATTACAACTGCCAGGCATCGGAATTATACAAGCAATTCCCTCTGCTGCCAGTAGATGGAGCCAAAAGTGATTTTCTATCGTGGGAAAAGCCAGAGTGACAGAAGTCGGTTGTAGCATGTTTAAAGGTAAATAACGACCCATAGAATGCATAGTTTCTTCTTTAAAGGGGCACTATGTAGTTTTCAGAGGAAACTTGTACAGAGGAAGTAGAAAGGCAGACCTTCTTGTACAGGGTGTATAAACCACTGTGACACCAAAGTCGGACATATTTTCATTCGTAAATGTGTTAAAAAAGAACAAAGTAACTTTAGTGATAAAGCGCCCCCTGCAGTTGCCTTGTGGAAATGCACTGTCAGAGAACAGACCCAAAAGCGTGTTTTTGATTCAGTACGTGATTAAACGCACCCTTAGTTTTAGAAAATATTCATTGTTCATTTCCTTCCAGTATTTTTGTGCATCAGGACAGTCCCGGAACAATATTTTTAATTCTATAGTCACAGTTTTAGTTATGAACATGTATTTTAGTCAGTTTTAGTTAATTAACATGTGTTTTAGCCAGTTTTAGTTAATTAACATGTGTTTTAGTCAGTTTTAGTTAATGAACATGTATTTTAGTCATAGTTTTAGTTATGAACATGTATTTTAGTCACAGTTTTAGTTAATGAACATGTATTTTAGTCACAGTTTTAGTTATGAACATGTATTTTAGTCATAGTTTTAGTTATGAACATGTATTTTAGTCACAGTTTTAGTTATGAACATGTATTTTAGTCACAGTTTTAGTTATGAACATGTATTTTAGTCACAGTTTTAGTTAATGAACATGTATTTTAGTCATAGTTTTAGTTATGAACATGTATTTTAGTCACAGTTTTAGTTATGAACATGTATTTTAGTCATAGTTTTAGTTAATGAACATGTATTTTAGTCATAGTTTTAGTTATGAACATGTATTTTAGTCATAGTTTTAGTTAATGAACATGTATTTTAGTCATAGTTTTAGTTATGAACATGTATTTTAGTCACAGTTTTAGTTATGAACATGTATTTTAGTCACAGTTTTAGTTATGAACATGTATTTTAGTCACAGTTTTAGTTATGAACATGTATTTTAGTCACAGTTTTAGTTATGAACATGTATTTTAGTCACAGTTTTAGTTATGAACATGTATTTTAGTCACAGTTTTAGTTATGAACATGTATTTTAGTCATAGTTTTAGTTATGAACATGTATTTTAGTCATAGTTTTAGTTATGAACATGTATTTTAGTCACAGTTTTAGTTATGAACATGTATTTTAGTCACAGTTTTAGTTATGAACATGTATTTTAGTCATAGTTTTAGTTAATGAACATGTATTTTAGTCATAGTTTTAGTTAATGAACATGTATTTTAGTCATAGTTTTAGTTATGAACATGTATTTTAGTCACAGTTTTAGTTATGAACATGTATTTTAGTCACAGTTTTAGTTATGAACATGTATTTTAGTCATAGTTTTAGTGAATGAACATGTATTTTAGTCACAGTTTTAGTTATGAACATGTATTTTAGTCATAGTTTTAGTGAATGAACATGTATTTTAGTCACAGTTTTAGTTATGAACATGTATTTTAGTCATAGTTTTAGTGAATGAACATGTATTTTAGTCATAGTTTTAGTTATGAACATGTATTTTAGTCATAGTTTTAGTTTTGTTTGTATTCAGTTGCTCAGCTTTGATGAAAATATTGGTTTAATAAGAGCAAAAGTAAAGACTGAAGCAACACTAAAGTAGAATGTATTGCAAACTTTAAATTCAATGTAATTTATTCATCCGTTTTATTGCCCAAGTCACAGGCCGAATTAGTCAGCGTTCAGAGCCCAAATACTGGATGTGAAGTGTTGAATTAATTTGTACCTTAAAGGAAGTAATTGCTGCATATTAATATGTGCAGAGCAGTTCTGCTGATTCATATAATGGACTTAAACACTAAGTTCAATTAATGTGTAAATCACTGGAACAGAATCATTGTAAGGCTTTGTGAACAAGGCGCTAAAATGACACTAAAATCTCAAATGTGCTGCGGGAATATAAACCAAAACGGCTTCTTATATAAGCTTGAAAGTTTCTCTGAATATCGCTACGTTAAACTGTCAAAGGTGAACGTTAGCAGAGTGGTTAGCCTTGACATGAGTGTTTGCAATTATTCTTGACGTAATTTTGCGCGGACAAAACAAGAAAACTGTGACAAACTGACAACAAACTGCAGCCGAATGAAATATCGACGGATTGATAAAATAACGAGGCAGAATTCACTTTTGATTGACATTTTATTTGACAAGACAATGACCTGTAAAACATGTACAACCCCCAAAAGCGTTACGATATACACAGCGTGACCCGCGTAAGAAGACAAACCGTTGTAAAGCTCGTATCGCGGCCCGAGGTGAGCCTGTTTCCCACAATGCATCAGCGCGTGTACGTATAGTTGGATCGTGTCGCGACCGTCAGAGAAGATTCAAAATAACTCAAAAGAAAGGCACGTCTCTGGTGGAGGAGTCGTGGACGTAAACGGCGCCATAAAGCGGTCTATTCTGTTCAGTTGAGATGGGACCATGGAAAAGATGTATATTATATTAACTATTAAACACCACACGCGACTCAAAATCACAAATATGGGCATTTTTAGTCGTGGTTTTCATGGGTATCTGGATTTTCTTTGTAGAATTCGGTCTTGAAAGTCAAATGTTAAGATAAAATAGAAAAATACCGTACGATAAGCAGAAGCGCACAGAAACAGAAACGGAATAAAAAGAGTTGTGATTTGATTTGTCTGTTTTCTGAAATGATTATTTATTGTATTTTCCGTTTCCGTCCAGGGGAAGAATGCAAAAAGACAATAGCTAAATTATCCAGTGTATTGTAAAGCCCTAATGCTGCTCTGTCTCTGTACTAGTACTGTATATACTACTAGTACTGTATATACAAGTAATGTCTACATTAGTACTGTATATACTGTATGTATATATGCATAATAACGGTGTGCCAGGCGTTTCGACCCTGGAGCCTCGGCAGAAGCATCTGTGAGATGGAGAACAGGAGGGAGGAGCAAGAACAGGAATATTAGCTGAGGGAGGAAGAGTAGAATGAAGAGACATGTTTGTAAAAGTAATCGCAGGAGCAGCGGAAGGAGGTGGTACGAGGCGCGGCGCCGGTCCAGGCCGAGGTCCAGGCCGAGGTCCAGGCCGAGGTCCAGGCCGAGGTCCAGGCCGAGGTCCAGGCCGAGGTCCAGGCCGAGGTCCAGGCCGAGGTCCAGGCTATGAAAGACTCACTCAGAGAAGACATGATGAACGTGGCACAAGTGGACCGGTCACAGTTAAAGGCATGTCGATAAATGACGGATCGATTTGTCATGGATCAATCCACAAAACTCTGACAAATAAAAAAGTCAAAGTTGTAAGAGCATAAGTCAGATGACACTGGAGGACAAAGAGCGAGCTGGAGGAAACAGGATCCTTACCTTTGTTCCCTTGACCAAACCAGAAATCACAAAATTAAAAAGAAACCTTTTTGTTTCTGTATCTGTTTTTGTTTCTGTATCTGTGTTTTGCTTATTTTGTACACATTTGTTTTTAAAATTAAATATGTATTTATTTTGCGACAAAAATCAATTAACAACTCAATTCTGAAAATAAAACCCAAATACCCATAAATGCACGAAACAATGATGAGATACAATGGCTAAAAATAATAAAAGGCATAACTTAAATACACCTGTTAGTATTTGTGAAGTACTTATTTATGCTTTTTTGTCTCTCTAACCATGTTTCACTTTCAAGCCATTTAACACTTTTTTCACTTCTAAAACATGTGATGCCAAAGTGAAGAATTTTAAGAGTATGTTTAAACACCAATACTTGTCTTTTAAAGGTGCATTATGTAACATTTTGTTCAGAGGAAACGGGGAGCAGAACGACAAACACTTTCTGTCAGAGTGTGCCACCAGAGTCAGACTTACTTTCATTCATAAATGTGTTAGAGCAGAACAAAGTAACTGAAGGGACAGCGCTCCCCCTGCAGGTCCCTTGTGGAAATACACTGTCAGAGAACATACCCAAAAGTGTGTTTTTTCCTTCTTTTTTCCCCTTTCACTATTAAAATACATTTATACATGTTTTATGAATACTAACCATAATAACAGTGATTTACTGAATAACATCAATCAAATGACTAATTAAAATACTAATTACCACTTAATTAGCAACTAAAATTGTATGTATGTAGACCTGATTATGGTAAAATTTGAAGTTCATATAAAGTAACTCCAATCCAACTATCTTTCAAGTTAAATTATAGTTATTGTGCTACATGTTATTTAAATTAATGTGTCGAGAGGCCAATATTTCATGTTTGGTTTGATAAATTTCAAAACTTAAAGGTGCTTAAATCCTGAAATGTTTGTCCTTTTATCAGTTACATTGCTTTTATTGCTCAAAAACACCCTGTACTTTAACTCGTCATCTCTACATAAAGCACATTTGACTCCAATGTAGCTAAAAGACTTATTATCTTTATGATCCTTTTGTTTGCGTTGGCTAAACACCCGAGGTAAATGGATCTTTGAAGCAGAGAAGAGTGAAAGCTGCTGACTCACTGCAGTTTTAATGATCCTCCGCGCTCTTATTCTCATTTACTCCAGCAACAGCGGCCGCTCCGGGAAAACACACGGGACTTTATTCATTATTCATCCGTTTGGGGATTAATAGGCACGAGCTCACCTGCATTTAGCAGCTGTTGTACGGACGTTCGTCTTATACGGCCAGACAATGCAGCAGTTTGAATGATAATGCGTCAGATGTTCTTATAAAGCGTTTACGCGTTGGAAATTCTGAAATGGAGGCTTAAGTGAAGTGGAACATGGTGTGATTTCAATGAAGAAACTGGGATTAATCACAAATTATGACGGATTAAAGTGGTTTTGTCAAAGTAAAACCACTCAAACACATGCGACATCAGAGCTTAGCCAAAACACATTTGTATTTTACAGTTTTTTGTTTATTTCGATGGAGATTATGACAGACACTGAGCATTTCTTTTATGATTTTCAGGTTTTACCAGACAAATACTCACATAAACGTTGACCTCACAATAGTTTTCCCATTTCATCCACAGAAATAGGACGCACTTTACCACAAATTATACCTTTTGTCAAGTTCAAATACAATTTCGAGGCAGTAGAAATCCTTTGTAACAGTGAAACGTACTGTACCACCTGACAATTCAACACTGGACATTTTCAAAAGGATTGCTTTGACTTTTTATGTGTAAAGACTTTAAATCATTCATATTTAGATCTGATGCCGGTTGATCTGTGAAAAGGTGTTATGGGTCTCTTCATTTTGTAAACTCCATTCAAGAATTTTGAATATTCTGACGACACAGCATTTGAAATAAATACAAATCTAAATCCTGTTTTACCTGAATATTTAAATCAAATTTCTTTCAAATGAATTAATTGTCTATTTAATTATAAACTTGTCTCATGCCTCAGTTCAAATTGTCTACAACTTTATGATCCCGCACCACATATTTAGGGCTGAAACAAGTGAATCGATTATTTATTAACTGAATAAGTGTTATATCTGGACTAAACTGACTCCAAAACCTGCCATGACGACGTTTTCTCACTCAAACAAAGAAAAAAACTCAAAAAACTTGAATTGTACATGTTAAATAAATGTATTTGTGTAAATATTCTCCACCAGGATGTTCACACTTCAGCTTAAACTGAGTCAAATACAAAAAAACATCTTATAATTATGGGCATTTTGCTTTTAATCAAAAGGATAATCACCAGATGAATTATCAATCGTCAGTTGCAGCCCTATTTAATACAGGAAACACATGTCCACTTGAAAGTCATTTGACAAATCCACAGGCATAAAAGTATAAACTCTTTTAAATCCCAGATCATCCCAAAAGAACAGAATAATGGCTCCCTCCGCACTGAAACAGCAACGCATTCAAATGATTGTCATAAAACGAAATAAAAATAACAAACTTCTCCTCCGGCGGCGGCTTTGTAAATGTCCTCGGGATTTCCTCCGCATTCCCAGTCCAAATTGAAAATCATTTTGAACATTTGTGACGGTGAAACGCGTTAAAATTCCAGTAAATTCCCCCCAAAACAAAAGTCCCGACATGTGCTGACAGTGATAGATCTTTTAAAAATGTGCAATAAAAAATAACACATTTCTCTTCTTGACATTCATAAATGCTTTTTTTTTTGTTTCCTCTTTTCTTTTTGAACAAATGCACCTTGGATACACGTGTCTTTTACCAGTCATGCCATGCAGAATATTATGAACAGTAGTGTAAACATCGTCGTGTCGTTTCCCCCCAAATAAAACAGGTTTTCAGCGGTGACAAAAGTATAATAATATTGTATAGTACATTTTGTTCATCCCTCATTTTGACACGAAACAAAAGTCCATCTTCTGTACACAGGCACTGACAACACTTTATGTGCACGTTTCACCCACAATATTATACTCAGCGCTTTTATACACAATATTTACACTTTTATTTAGCATTTGGTTGTTTTTCTGACTTTTGGGAGACCAATGATCCAGTCGGACGTCAGTTCTGAACCGGCGAAAACGCAGTGTCGAGTTTATGTCAAATTAATTGGTTTAAAGTTGTCGAGCAAAACAATACGACCGCCACATGCGGCTGATACTGACACTAAACATCTCCATTTGGTCTAATTATGTGGAATATTATGTTAAGACATATTTATTTAGAAGGACTTTTGATGTCTAGTAATTGTATGTTTTTCTATTGTTATTATATTTGTATTTTTATTTGCTAGTTAATACATCTTGACTGATTTATTTATATTAGGGATTCTTCCATTAATTTAGTTGAACATTTTTCAATCTTCTTTAAAATATTTTATTTATTTTTTTTTTAGATTTAAGTCTAATCACAAAGCTTAAAAAGAATAAAAAAGAAAAGACAAATACTTCAATGGAGACAAAAATATTATTATAAATGATTTTCCTGAATAATTCAGCCTGAAAGTAAAGATAAAGCATTATAATAACTACACTGTTAATAGCTTTAGTAAAGCATGAACAAAGACTTAATTAATAATGAACAAATTATTTATTAAGAATTATTCAGGTTTAGTAACAACTTAATTAATATTACTAAGTCCAAACCATAACCTCAATGTAGTTATAGCCTGAATCATTCTTTTTTTAAATTTATTTTTATTGAAAGAATAAACACAGACAAATCAAAACTTGTGCGTAAATAAAGATACAGTCCAGTAACATTGTCAAAAAAGAAAAAAAAGAGAAAGAAGACAAAAAATAATAATAGAAGAGAGTGAATCATTCTTAATAAACTGTTTGTTCATCATGAATAAGTCTTTGTTCATAATTTATTAAGGCTAATTAAAGAGTAGTTCTTAGGAACTTAGGACCAAGTAAACATGTGGTTTAAAGACTGTTGTAAACAGGATTTTAATTATGTTTTAAAAGGACAAATTGCAAAGTGGCTTATTTAGACCTGGTTTGGACCCAAAACGATGAAGGAGTTTGTTGTCTTAAACGATGAAGGAGTTTGTTGTCTTAAACGATGAAGGAGTTTGTTGTCTTAAATGATGAAGGAGTTTGTTGTCTTAAACGATGAAGGAGTTTGTTGTCTTAAACGATGAAGGAGTTTGTTGTCTTAAACGATGAAGGAGTTTGTTGTCTTAAACGATGGAGTTTGTTGTCTTAAACGATGAAGGAGTTTGTTGTCTTAAACAATGGAGTTTGTTGTCTTAAATGATGAAGGAGTTTGTTGTCTTAAACGATGAAGGAGTTTGTTGTCTTAAATGATGAAGGAGTTTGTTGTCTTAAACGATGAAGGAGTTTGTTGTCTTAAACAATGGAGTTTGTTGTCTTAAATGATGAAGGAGTTTGTTGTCTTAAACGATGAAGGAGTTTGTTGTCTTAAACGATGAAGGAGTTTGTTGTCTTAAACGATGGAGTTTGTTGTCTTAAACGATGAAGGAGTTTGTTGTCTTAAACGATGGAGTTTGTTGTCTTAAATGATGAAGGAGTTTGTTGTCTTAAACGATGGAGTTTGTTGTCTTAAACGATGGAGTTTGTTGTCTTAAACGATGAAGGAGTTTGTTGTCTTAAACAATGGAGTTTGTTGTCTTAAATGATGAAGGAGTTTGTTGTCTTAAACGATGAAGGAGTTTGTTGTCTTAAACGATGGAGTTTGTTGTCTTAAACGATGAAGGAGTTTGTTGTCTTAAACGATGGAGTTTGTTGTCTTAAACGATGAAGGAGTTTGTTGTCTTAAACGATGAAGGAGTTTGTTGTCTTAAACGATGGAGTTTGTTGTCTTAAACGATGAAGGAGTTTGTTGTCTTAAACAATGGAGTTTGTTGTCTTAAATGATGAAGGAGTTTGTTGTCTTAAACGATGAAGGAGTTTGTTGTCTTAAACGATGGAGTTTGTTGTCTTAAACGATGGAGTTTGTTGTCTTAAACGATGGAGTTTGTTGTCTTAAACGATGAAGGAGTTTGTTGTCTTAAACGATGGAGTTTGTTGTCTTAAATGATGAAGGAGTTTGTTGTCTTAAACGATGGAGTTTGTTGTCTTAAACGATGAAGGAGTTTGTTGTCTAAAACGATGAAGGAGTTTGTTGTCTAAAACGAAGGAGTTTGTTGTCTTAAACGATGAAGGAGTTTGTTGTCTTAAACAATGGAGTTTGTTGTCTTAAATGATGAAGGAGTTTGTTGTCTTAAACGATGGAGTTTGTTGTCTTAAACGATGAAGGAGTTTGTTGTCTTAAACGATGGAGTTTGTTGTCTTAAACGATGAAGGAGTTTGTTGTCTTAAACGATGAAGGAGTTTGTTGTCTTAAACGATGAAGGAGTTTGTTGTCTAAAACGATGAAGGAGTTTGTTGTCTAAAACGATGAAGGAGTTTGTTGTCTAAAACGAAGGAGTTTGTTGTCTAAAACGATGAAGTTTGTTGTCTTTGTCGTATTGTTTTGGCCGATTGCTACACAAGCGTGTTGATGCTAATGGCCGTCATCTCCATTGCACTTGGATCATTTAACACACACATTCTCTTGATAAGATTGTTCAACATAAGCGTGAATACAAATGTTTATTTCTGTCGTTTTTGGTTGCTTGGTTTGATAAATGCGCCAGTAAAACGTGAACGGAATGCAATTTTGAAGTGGTACAATTGCAAAAATGGGATCATTCATTTACAATACAGTCATTGTAAGATTCTCAGATATGTCACTGAAATAGGTTTCCCACGTTGTCGAGGGAAATCAAAATGGCTTGTCACGTTCACACTTCCATACTATATATATATATTAAGAAAGAAAGAGTTGGAAAAGAGACAAAAATAGATAAAACCACATGAAAGTAAAACGTTTGCTCGAACATCTCGGCAGTGAACGGGTTGGATTTCATTAGTTTGATAAAACAGACCCATTTTTCTTGAACTCCTCTTTCCCTGTGTCTGTTGGAGTCTGGTACTTCTACTTCTACTTCAGCAACTGTAAAGCTTTGGCGAGGTACAAACTGGACAAAGGTCAACACAAAAACATGATTGAGCTCTAACTTTTTTTCATAATCGTGATGATTTTTCTACCACAGTGAAAGGCCCATTTCCAGATCGTGAGCTAGACGTGGTCATTATTTCTCTGCTGGGACTCAAAAAACGGACCTTCTTCCTGTGAGACGTTCTAGTACTTGTCCTGAATGTCTCTGGACTCCTTGCTGCTTTCTGATTGGTTTGCAACTCAACGTAATTCTTCATTTCACATTTATCCTTTTTATTCTGGCCCAGATGGAAACAACACATCTATTTCACTTTAAAGAGGACCCATTATGTTATTATTATTCACGTTTTACTTTGAGTCTGTTGGAAAATGCAGTATCAATCCAAACGCCGCATAGAAATGGGACTTGGTACATTCTATTGTAGCAAACAGCATTTTCGTTGGTGTTTTTTGGTCTTATTTTTCTGAAGAACGGCAACTGAAGATCTTTTTTTAACTCTAGGCGTATCACTCAGAGTCTTAATTTCTCAAATAATCACAAGTAAGTACAGGGATGTGGGCGGAGCTACGGTGTAGGTAAAATAGCACTCAAATGCAGCCAAATATCAGCAAAACACATGGCGAGAAAACGAGTCATGACTTGGGTTAAAATCTTTTTAAAGTACGTTTTGCACAACATGTATCTTTCTTTGATGGAATAAAGATAATTCAGAAGGTTTTGACACAATGGATGCAAAAAGGCCTAAGCACACAACAAATATTGTCATAAAGCTGAGGCATATGAATGTTCGTAGCATAAATGTTAAAACAATAGCATAATATTAGCGAATTCTGAACCGTTAAGCTACAAGTAAAATCCCATTTCACCTGCATTTTAGTTCGTAGTTGAGCTTTTGTGTGTTAAACCAAAGCGTCGCCGCTGCCCCAATAATTAAAACCAAATTTGAATGTGCGTACGTGTTTGAGTCGCCAGGATCGCGTCGGGAGAAAGAAGCCGCGCCATCGTTAGCGCTAATGAGCTAACCGCACGCCGCGAGCTCTCTGACACCGGCTTTGATGACATAATAAAGAGCAATTTAGTGGACTGCAGCCCGGCTTCGCCTTAACGGACAAAGAGCGCTTTTATTGTAAGAAGAGATGATGAAATACGTTCTTTCTTGAGGGATTAATTGAATCTTCCAGCGGAGCCAGACGCGATGAGATGATTGGGAGCAATTGTTAGCCTTTCAAGCGCGCCGGCCCGTGGAGGATGCATTTTGAGGGCTTTTCAGAAGGTGCCATTTTATTTGCGCACCCAAAGGAACATTTTAAACTGCACTCGGAGATCAAAACATGGTCTTATCTGTTGACGAGACGGAATGACGAAGCTACAAACGGGCGGTGTTTTGTCTCGTGCGTCCAAAACGTTCTAAAGGAGATTCAAAGTTATAAGACTGGGGAGTGGGCACGTCTTCCATTTGACTTGTGGATATTTCATCTCAAACTTATAGCAGTCATGGAAAAGTCAAGTTTGTTTTGCAGCCTCGACTTGAAAGAGATGACCGGCTACTCCGAGTTATAGCTGGAGATTCAGTCCATAACCAAAGTTGACTTTCTTTTATTGATTTTGGAGTAACTTCGTGGGTAAATAAGTCATCTGAGGCCACAAAGTTTTTTAGCAGAGGACTACGACAAGAGTTAAGCAGTATAAACTACTCTAAAAAAAAAAATTCACTGCAATTACCGTATTTTCCGGACAATAAATCTCACCCCGGACAAACTATGAAAAAAGACTTGTACTCCGGAGCGACTTATATGTGATATTATTAACTTGGCATTTCACATGTTGATTATTTTCACACGACAAACCACAAGAGGGCGCTCTAGGCTCTAAGCGACGCAGAAGAAGAATCTGCACTTCCTCTACCTCTGGAGTTTGTGGAGTTGTTTAGAAGTGACACAGAGGAAGAAGAATTCAATGGATTTAGTGATTTGGGGTAAAACTGATGCTTTGGTAAACTTGTTAGCATGTTCTTTATGCTATAGTTATCTGAATAACTGTTCATATGTTACGTTAACATACCAGACACTTACCACAGTTCTGTCTGTGCCTCATGTAGCTGAAGGTGTTAGCGTTAGCATACGTACACCTATTCACCAAGTTCTCTAATCTGTTATTATTTTTAAACTGCATTTCAAGATGTTTTGGCAGGTTCAATTTATACTCCGGAGCGATTTATAGTCCAGAAAATACGCTAAAGATGAAAACTACATTAGGAGGAGCGTATTCTGGATGACCACAAATGTGAAACGATGGGGAAGTGTCCGGGATTACGCAAACATGTGTGAAACTAGTATGTTTTAGATGAGGAAACAACTTTGTAGTCAGAGGTGGAGCAGACAAAGTGGTCCAGGAAATGAAATACTTTGTATTATTCATTACTTCATATTTCATTCATCGTATTTCATTTTAAATTATTAACCGTTACACTTATAGACACTTAAAATTCTTGAAACCCATATTTGATGCTGAGAACCTGGATCTGGAGTATAGCATTTCATTTTTGAGCATTTTTTTTTACATTGAAATGACCAATAAATCCTGATTCTGACTGTCAACATCGCGCTTTTGTCACTCGCAGATTTACTACTAAAAAACACTCCAAACCGGTCTAAGTTAACCAATTTGAGAGTGAAAAGTTGTGAGAAGCCAAAAGACTACGACCGACTACAATTGTCCAGAGTGTACCCGCCTAAAACCCACGACAGCTGCTGAAACACACCTTTATCTTTGCGCAAATCCTCTCAACACTTTCCCTTTTTGTCATTCCAAAAATCCTCCTGGTGGCGTTTTGCGAAGCCGCCCGTCAAATCACAGCTATTTCGACTCGTAATATCAAGTCGTTTTGGTCTTGGGCCCCGCACAGTGGACGATATGCAAATGTGACGCGATGAAAACGTCGCAAAAATGTCACCGCGACTCGACGGTTGAGTCGGTCTGACCCCAGACTCACCCCTGGACCAGCGACGCAGGCGTCTTCGCTGTAAACATTATTCTCCCATATCCCAAGATTTGAAGCAACAAAAACAATATTTATCAGACGGGAACCGCTCCGACAGATGAGGCTCGGCGCAGACGTGCTCCGGGTGAATAAACGCGCCGCGGCAGCACCCGGGTGGCAACAAAGGGACTCGCTCTGCGCTCGGTGTTTTAATATGGAACGATGTAGCAATATCCAAATCTCACGGCGCGTTTTTAACCTCGGTCTTAACTTCACGCGGCGTTACTTTTCTCAGAATGTGTTGTGGAAACGCGATCCTCAAAGTGTTTCTTCACGCGTACAAACCGTGCATCTTTTTATCGCACATTTCCGACAAAACGTGTCGTATGTTTGCGCTTGTAGACACGAAATGTGCAAAGTTGGGTCACGAGTAAGATCGAAATGCTTCAGAAAATAACCTTGTGATGAATGTTTGTTTAAATTTGCCTCTGATCTACGACCAAATGATAAATATATGTTATGTTACGTTAGAACAGCTAAAAAGCGCAGTCATTTTATATCAAAAACAGTGTTATAAAAGGCTCAATTGTTTATTTGTTTATGCTTTATCTCGTCTCAGACCCAGAAACGGGAATCCTCGTCCTTCGCACGTCGTCTAAGATTCACGTCGCTGGTTCTGAAATGTCCAGCAACAAAACCTTGATGATATTGATGAGATTTGATATTGCTACGTCAAGCTAATGCTGCATTCTTTAACAAACAAATAAACTTAAAACAAGGAAGGAATCGCTAAAAACACTTAAAAAAGCTAAAATATTGAGTGCAGCAAATACAAAGTGGCGTGACATATTGCTACGTGTAAATAATAAAATCATCAGTTACAATAATCATAGAGTCGTAACGAAACATGATCAAATGCGCGGCGAGTTCACGGACAGACACAGATAAAGCATGTACCGACACCGAAAAATAATGACAAAAGTGACCCAAATTCCCAAAACACCGTGATTTAAAACGATAACCTGTTGTTTCGTATATCGTGTATATAAGTGCTCCGGACTCTCTCCCCTTTTTCTCGCCGTGACAGCAGAGCGGTTGCTTTTGGGGTCTCCGCCCGCTCTACACGTACATGGCCGAAGACACGAAGCTCTCCCCGCGGGCGATGTTGACGCCTCCCGCCTCGTGATTGGCCGAATCGAAGTCGTTGGCGTTGTCGTACTTGGCGCCGCCGTTGAGCGCGCCGCCGCTGCCGTCGTCGTCCAGATTCTGGGAGAGATGGATCGATTTATGATACGAAACGCACACATTTTGAAACATCTGCAGTGATGATACATGTGAAGTTTGCTCGTTTTGTCGGTGTTATTTCAGTACAAAGAGGAGACTAAAAAGAAAGATCAGCACCACGGACAGCTCAAAGAGGAGACTAAGTTGGACCCTGTGACGCCATAAATGTTTGGCATTTATTTCTGGAATGTTCCATGTCCAAAAGTCCAAACTTAAACCGAATGAACTGTTCCTAAACCAAATGCTAATCCTCCTAACCCTAAACATAACCTGATTGTGAAATGATTTATGGTCCTTTGTGTAAAGTTTAATCGTCTAATTTTTTTGCCTCTTCTTATAAAACAAAGCTGGACCGAACATAATAACACATTTAATAAAAATGTACAAGCGCAAACCTGTTTTTCACTCATACTTAATAAAAATGATTTGATTAAGAGTCCCTAGTGTCATCGTAGTCTTAGGAAAAACATCTATTCAAGTATTCAAATTTGAATTTATTTCAAATTGTTAATTGACATGGCCACGGTCCTAATTGACCATTGTTCTGAAAAGCATGAATAATAAGTTGAGCAAAACATAAAAAATAAGCACAAATGTTAAAATATTTGCAAATACCAGTTAAACCTGTTTTAGTGAATCACAAACACATATAACGTGATAAATTCTGATTAAAACTAAACATATACACGTCGTTTTGAAGCGTATGGAAGCGACACTCACTAAAACATGAAGCTCAACCCGGCTGTGGTCAGAGCAAACATGTTTTGGTGTTTGTTTCTGAAGATTACCGTGACGGGTTCTGTGCCCGACGTCTCGTAGTAAACGTCTCCGGGACTGAGCGGAAACGTCTCTGTGGCTGAGGGCGGCTCGGACGGCTTATTCAACTGCAAAAAAACATAAAACATTACAAATCACCAACACGCCACGGACTCAGTTTTCAGTCTTTAAGGGCAAACGCAGGATCCGAGTGGTTTCAAAGGTTTGTTTTCCTGCTTTAGGACAGAAGCAGAGACACTAATGAGGTATTTTACCGCCTGTAATTAAGACTATGGAGACTATTGTTGTATTATTTTTCACCTAGAACATTTTAAGATTCCTCTCTCAGATGCACGTTTGACCCGATCTTCACAGGATTGCATTGTCTGCTATAATCTATGACATCTGTGGATTATACGTTTATATGTGGGAATATTCTAAATCGCAAAATGTCTTGTGGTTGTGACTGTTCTTGATCGTTTGGTGGAGAATCATGTTTTTGTGTTTGTATTTGTTGTAAGATTGATCCAAAATGGTGGGTCACGGGTCACAATTACCCAAAATGGCTACAGGACACTGCCAAATCCAACACGCAATAGCAACTACGAAAAAAACTAAACAGAGCACACACTCTAGAGCTGTGGGCGTGTCGGGGATCAGACAAAATGCAACGGATAAAGATGACTCAAACATGCATGAATCACTCTAAATTCTAATTCTAGTGAGTATAATTATGAGAAGTGAAAGCGTTTATGGCATGATAGAATGTATATTTAGCTCGATATGTCTCCTTTAAAGCCCCCCCTACAGGTCGGACGACTCATTGAACTACAATGCAGTTGAGATAAATATATTTTGAAATTAGCAAAAAATAATAACAATTTTTTATCACAGAATAGCTAATTTTCAGGTTGATAATTTCACTTCCTGATTGTAATTGATGACATCACACTAGGAAATTACCCATCACAAACTGTGGCAAAAACTCATCTACATGTCACATTTTTTTAATTTGACAAATACAAATATATGAAAGCTTTATTTTGATGAAATACTGTGTAGAATGTCAAAAAAGGTGTTTCTTTGGTAAATTCTGCATAAACTTTGACTGGAATGAACGATCCTAGTGTGATGTCACTTCCTGTCATTCTCCACAGATGTTTCTACATTTTCTCCACAAATACCCACTCGATTGCTGTAAAACTTTAATTCTTATGTACAACAAGTATAAATACACCAAATAAAGTCAAAATCAGACAATGGTAAAAACCTGTCATACGCCCTTTAAGTTGCTGCACCAGAACATCACAGTCTGTAACACGAAGTATAATATACACTAAAATAGTCAAGTATTTGATGGTGATTATATAAAAGTCCCTATTCTGAAGATCACCAAAGCTTCAGCATAACTTTATTTATTCACGGTGCCCTTTCTTGCTCACAAAGATACATTTTTTAAGGCCTTATTGACTTGCAAACGAGCCCGTCACAATGTGAAGGCTCCCCTGGTAAATGGCACTAAAATGTCATTGATCTGAATGCTAATGGATGCGAGGAGCAGACGTCGCAATGACTTTGAGTTTTACTCCGGCTAACTTCATTTTCTCTTCCACCAAATCCATAAATCTCCCCTTTGGTCTCTGTTTCTTCCTCGTGTTTACGCTCAGAATCCTTTAACGCTCCTTTACCTCCACTGAACATGACCAAAGCAACTCAGTCGGACGTGTGAAACCGCTCGTAACTAGGCACATTATGCAGCACGATACACTGCGGATGACAATATTGACAATAAATGATAATATTCAAACTAATTCATGCCTGACACGTCACTTTAAAACAGGATTATCCCCACAAAAAAAACATTCTAAAACTGATAAATTGCTAAAACAATAAGGTGAGATGCAATAAATGAATGAAACACTTTGGTTTAATATGTCTAATGATTCAGCAGTGATCGAGTCAGAGTCTAAAGCTCAACAAGCAAAGTGTTCTCAACTAATACAAATAAAAATGAATATTAAGTAATTTAGTGCATGATTTGTTTGTATTCTTTAAAAA
This sequence comes from Eucyclogobius newberryi, assembly GCF_026437365.1. Lineage (NCBI taxonomy): Eukaryota > Metazoa > Chordata > Actinopteri > Gobiiformes > Gobiidae > Eucyclogobius > Eucyclogobius newberryi. The sequence continues at coordinate 29,037,670 of NW_027315790.1, forward strand.
TTGGTTGTAAAACAAACTAGTCGTGCACCCGTTCTATTGGGTTTAATGTTGACTTGTCTTGTAACGTCAAGTTGTGTGTCTGTTTTTGTCTAATTGAATGTGTAATGTCTTTGTTGTGTAACGGATGACATTTAGCGCTTGTGCCAATTCAGATGATGCTGACACATTGATTAATATGCACTCTAATATGCATTCTAATGAATAAATAACTTCATAAAATGACTAAATTACTACACAGTTAAATAATGATCACAACAGGCTTAGTTGTAATTGTTTTTTCTAGTTTGGTTTTAACATGATTAAAATTGGTGTGTGTCATTCTTTTAAAAATAATCAGCTGTCTTTAGATACAAAAAGGTGCAGTGTGTAACCATGGAGATGTTACTGATTTGTCCATACGTTCTACTTTATTTAGGATTAGTTTTAGGAGCAGTTGATGCGGTGAGGAAAACTGGAAAAAAATTATGCACATGTTCCACTGTACGTATAAATACATGTAATAACTGTGTAACATTGAAGGCAAAGCAATAACATCTCCATGGAAACCAGCAGGTGGCTGAACCTTCACCAGAAAAGTTCCCGTACCTTTTAGTAACAATCATACAGTTTTTATTTCTACTCAAGCGTCATTTTCAAAAACTACCAAACTTAAAGCACAACAAGGTTTCCTAATCATGGGTTTTGGATTGTTGATCACTATGGCAATGGAACTATGTTTATAAGTAAGTAAGAGTAACTTCAAGAGTAACCGTCTACACGTAACATCGGATTTACAGTTCAGTACAGTAAACCCTGCACACGGATCAGCACCACGGACAGCTCTAAGATAAGATAAGATAAGATAATCCTTTATTGTCCCACATGGGGAAATTTCATTGGTGCAACGCAGGAAGATACAGAGGCAGATACAGAAGAAAAGGACATACATATCAGCACCACAGACACACGGATCAGCACCACAGACACACGGATCAGCACCACGGACAGCTCTAAGGACACACATATCAGCACCACAGACACACGGATCAGCACCACAGACACACGGATCAGCACCACGGACAGCTCTAAGGACACACATATCAGCACCACAGACACACGGATCAGCACCACAGACACACGGATCAGCACCACGGACAGCTCTAAGGACACACATATCAGCACCACAGACACACGGATCAGCACCACGGACAGCTCTAAGGACGCACATATCAGCACCACAGACACACGGATCAGCACAACAGACACACGGATCATCACCATGGATAGCTCTAAGGGCACATAGATCAGCACCACGGACAGCTCTAAGGACACACAGCGCTCTGAGCTTTTGATCTTTTAGAGTTCTGATTGTGAGTCACTGAATCAACTCCGCCCCTTTCAGAACATGAAACTGAGCAGGTTTGTAATGTTTCGCTGAACATGCTTCAGATGGCGACACTTTTTCAATATAAATATGAGCAATTACTAAAAACCTACACAAGTGATGTCCATAATGTAATGGCCAGTCCCAGAGAATATTCATGTACATTATACAAATACAATAAATGAAAAGGAAATGGGACGAATACGCTACATAAATGTAACTGAGTAAATGTAGCTGAGTAAAGGTAACTGTAGTAAACATGACTGAGTAAAGGTAACTGTAGTAAACATAACTGTAGTAAAGGTAACTGTAGTAAACATAACTGTAGTAAAGGTAACTGTAGTAAAGGTAACTGTAGTAAACATGACTGAGTAAAGGTAACTGTAGTAAACATGACTGAGTAAAGGTAACTGTAGTAAAGGTAACTGTAGTAAACATAACTGTAGTAAAGGTAACTGTAGTAAAGGTAACTGTAGTAAACATGACTGAGTAAAGGTAACTGTAGTAAAGGTAACTGTAGTAAACATAACTGTAGTAAAGGTAACTGTAGTAAACATAACTGTAGTAAAGGTAACTGTAGTAAAGGTAACTGTAGTAAACATGACTGAGTAAAGGTAACTGTAGTAAAGGTAACTGTAGTAAACATGACTGAGTAAAGGTAACTGTAGTAAACATGACTGAGTAAAGGTAACTGTAGTAAAGGTAACTGTAGTAAACATAACTGTAGTAAAGGTAACTGTAGTAAAGGTAACTGTAGTAAACATAACTGTAGTAAAGGTAACTGTAGTAAACATGACTGAGTAAAGGTAACTGTAGTAAACATGACTGAGTAAAGGTAACTGTAGTAAAGGTAACTGTAGTAAACATAACTGTAGTAAAGGTAACTGTAGTAAAGGTAACTGTAGTAAACATGACTGAGTAAAGGTAACTGTAGTAAACATGACTGAGTAAAGGTAACTGTAGTAAAGGTAACTGTAGTAAACATAACTGTAGTAAAGGTAACTGTAGTAAAGGTAACTGTAGTAAACATGACTGAGTAAAGGTAACTGTAGTAAACATGACTGAGTAAAGATAACTGTAGTAAACATGACTGAGTAAAGGTAACTGTAGTAAACATGACTGAGTAAAGATAACTGTAGTAAAGGTAACTGTAGTAAAGGTAACTGTAGTAAACATGACTGAGTAAAGGTAACTGTGGTAAACATGACTGAGTAAAGGTAACTGTAGTAAAGGTAACTGTAGTAAAGGTAACTGTAGTAAACATGACTGAGTAAAGGTAACTGTGGTAAACATGACTGAGTAAAGGTAACTGTAGTAAACATGACTGAGTAAAGGTAACTGTAGTAAACATGACTGAGTAAAGGTAACTGTAGTAAAGGTAACTGTAGTAAACATGACTGAGTAAAGGTAACTGTAGTAAACATGACTGAGTAAAGGTAACTGTAGTAAACATGACTGAGTAAAGGTAACTGTAGTAAAGGTAACTGTAGTAAACATAACTGTAGTAAAGGTAACTGTAGTAAACATGACTGAGTAAAGGTAACTGTAGTAAACATGACTGAGTAAAGATAACTGTAGTAAAGATAACTGTAGTAAAGGTAACTGTAGTAAACATGACTGAGTAAAGATAACTGTAGTAAAGGTAACTGTAGTAAAGGTAACTGTAGTAAACATGACTGAGTAAAGATAACTGTAGTAAAGGTAACTGTAGTAAAGGTAACTGTAGTAAACATGACTGAGTAAAGATAACTGTAGTAAAGGTAACTGTAGTAAAGGTAACTGTAGTAAACATAACTGTAGTAAACATAACTGTAGTAAAGGTACATAGTATACGTAGTTAGGTAGTAAATATGACTGCGTACTGCCCACCTCTGACAGACTCTTTTAAAACAGACTCAATCCAAGCACAAGAAGCAAAAGTCTAAAGCCGTTAAAACGCTACAGTTAAAGATAAATCTTGTGTGCAATTTTCCACAACAATCACAGCACAAGTCTCAGCAATAACTGGCTTTAAGACCTTACCTTACCTTCCACTTTAATAGGCAGCAATACTTCCCTTCAACAAGACATTTCCCGAGGTTATGATGACATTTAATATTTAGGACAAAATTGCTTCCTCTAGCTGCAGACCTTTTTATGAACAACACGCTACGAACGCAAGACACGCCGAAAATGCTCTTTTAAGCGCCGCCTCGGCCTCCGGGCTCGTCCACACGCTCCATGAACATGCAAACCGCTATTAACATAACAAATATTCATACTTTGAATATTGGAAGTGACAAAACTGCGTCACAACATGTGTTTCCCAGAACGGATTTGAACCTTTGGAGTGAAGCCAGTGGAGCTAATGTCAAGTAATGTGTAAATAAACAGGATAAAACATACATTTATTAAACTCATAACGACATAAGAACCTTTATATGAAATGAACAGCTCAGATTTCTGAAGGATTGTATAATTACTACAGTCAAAAATAATTCAACGTCTTAAGTAGCAATAAAATATGAAAAGTACATTTGAATATATGAATGCGGTTGTTCATTTTAAAGTCGGGCTTGACATATTACTTTTCCTTGTGAAGTTTTTAACACGGCACAAACTAAAACTAATTAAAAAGAGCTTAAGCGACTTTAAAACGTTGACAGCTTTTTAAAAAAACTTCTCATTAGTAACTTTAAATCAAATTAAAAGTTATTTGTGCTTTTAGGATGGGTTTTAGGTTTGGTTTGGAAACCTATTCCCAGTCGCACAGATTGGAACTAAACCAGGACTAAACCAGGTCTAGACCAGGACTAAACCAGGAATAAACCAGGACTAAACCAGGACTAGATCAGGACTACACCAGGACTACACCAGGACTAAACCAGGAATAAACCAGGACTAAACCAGGAATAAACCAGGACTAAACCAGGTCTAGAACAGGAATAAACCAGGACTAAACCAGGTCTAGAACAGGACTAAACCAGGAATAAACCAGGACTAAACCAGGCCTAGACCAGGACTAAACCAGGAATAGACCAGGACAAACCAGGAATAAACCAGGACTAAACCAGGCCTAGACCAGGACTAAACCAGGACTAAACCTGATCTAGACCAGGAATAAACCAGGACTAAACCAGGTCTAGAACAGGACTAAACCAGGAATAAACCAGGACTAAACCAGGCCTAGACCAGGACTAAACCAGGAATAGACCAGGACTAAACCAGGAATAAACCAGGACTAAACCAGGAATAAACCAGGAATAAACCAGGACTAAACCAGGTCTAAACCAAGTCTAAACCAGGACAAAACCAGGACAAAACCAGAACTAAACCAAGACTAGGAAAGGACATTAAGACAATATCAGGATCAAATAGGACCAAACCGGGACCAAACCGGGACTAAACCGGGACTAAACCGGGACTAAACCGGGACCAAACCGGGACATGTATTTGGACCAAAAGTGGAAAAAGTACTGAAACAAAAGTACAGTTACATGGATGAAATGAACATTCTTCATGAGACGTTTTATGTCAGACTGTGGAATACTACAGCCAAGTACGAGTCAGGTTTGTGGAGATGCAAGCCCACTCACAGAACACTCCCACAGTTTGTCAGCGCAATCTCATTGAAACAAAAACATGCAGTAAAAATTGGAAAACACATTACGTTGTGGGGGTTTAAGTAAAAAGTTGGCAGCAGTTTTTACACTTTTACTTTTACTAGACTTGATAAATTGCTTAAATACAACTTGAGAGGTTTTAAACGCATCTTAACCTCTAATACAAACTTTACTGCTCAACAATCTGCGTAATAGTTTTCCAATAGCAGCCACACGATGATGAAGTGACCGCGTAAAATAACTTCGGGGGCGGAGACCGGGCTAATTATCTCGACCATCTCGGCTTCTCTAATCAATAGCCATTAGCCTCATTACGAGCGTCTGCGAGAACGTGATCGATTCAGAGGCCCCGCCCACCACTCACCATCTCCGTGGAGCTTCCTGTCTTGACGGGGGGAGGCGGCTTGTGTTTGGGCGGCCCGCTGCGATTGGACGAGAGGAGAAGAGCACAATATTGACGGGTTAGAAGAAGCGTCGAGGAAACGGTCGAGGAGAGTTTTTGAGAGTGAGAGCCGAGGAGACGTCATGGAAACGGGAGGGTTTCATGCAGATAATATTGATGTCTGAACACACTCAGCGGGGTATAACGAAAGATGGTACAGATGAGACGCACAAAAAACATGACAACGAGAAGAAAAGTCATACATTTTATGCCTTTTTTTATGACGGCGAAGAAAAAGGAAACGTGTTCATTCATTACATTTGACATTTTTACCTTCCGTTTGTGCAGATTGTGGTTTAACATGTGCAATATATGTAATTATTGCATGTTAAAAATGCTCTCCCGCTAACTGGAAGGTTGCTGGTTTAACACCCTGGATTGGATTGGGCGAAGGAGCGAGTGTGAAGGAGTGAGACAACGTTTCTCTGTCCAGTCCAAACAAATAAACTTAACGTTGGTGAAAGGCTGAGGTTTGGGGTCAAGTTTGGGGTCTCCAAGTCTGTTAAGTTATCAATTCAAGGACAAGTAAGTCAAGGCCCGAGTCTGTGGCCCACAAGTCCAAGGCGAGTCCTTTTAGTTTCTAGTCCTGGTCATAAATAAAGACGTGAGGAAGGACGAGTTCCTGTTGGTTCCATCTGAAGTATCGAAATATATCAACAGGCTCCAACTCCAAGTCAAAACCCGAGTCCATTGAATCAAGTTGAGTCTTAAGTCATCAAAATAGTGAGTAAGATCTAAATCACAGCTAGTCCAAGTCTGGTCAAAGATGCACTAAACTCTGTTACATTTAAGTACCGTATTTTCCGGAGTATAAGTTGCACCAGCCAAAAAATGAATAATATAAAAGTCGCACTGGAGTATAAGTCGCATTTCTGGGGGAAATGTATCACTAAATCACTAAATCCATTGAATTCTTCTTCCTCTGTGTCACTTCTAAACAACTCCACAAACTCCAGAGGAAGTGCAGATTCTTCTTCTGCGACGCTTAGAGCCTTGAGCGCCCTCTTGTGGTTGCTGGTGTGAAAATAACAAATAATATCACATATAAGTCGCACCCCGGCCAAAACTATGAAAAAACGTGCTACTTATAATCCAGAAAATACGGTAGTCTATTAGGATGTTATCAAAACACTCCGAATATCATACCAAAAATATGAATCGTTTGGAAAGTCTTTGGGAAATTCACTTTTAGGACGACAGCGGGCGACATTGTGTATTTTCAGTCACAAAACGACAGACTCTGGACTCACTCGTCGTCGGGGCGCTTGCGTACGTAGAGGATCACTCCCACCACGATCCCGATGAAGGCCAGCGTTCCCAGGATCCCCCCGATCACGGCGCCGGTGGAGGGGACATCCGCGGTCTGCCTCTGCTCCTCTGAAACACACACACAGAGCTTTATTACACCTCCATCCGCGCTTAATGTCTTTGACTCAGCACTATTTTATAACGAGGCGGCAGAGAAATGCGTTGGACAAACAAACAAACGTCTTTTTATGCGCAAATGAGACGCCGCGAGGGAACGTGTGAACGCAGCAGGAGCCGGTCGATAAATCCGATTCTTCTCAGAGCATCCAAACACAAGTCTAAAGGATTGAGTGGAATACGAGTAAAATGGATGTACGAAAATGTTAAAAATGTCAGGAGCTCTTCACGTACGACCAGATTCACTCATGACAGGTTTAGATTTGATTTCTCCGCTCGGCAACAAGAGTCAATCGTACGTCAAGTTCCAGAGCCTCAAAATCGCCCAGAAGCTGAAGACGTACTCTGAGTAAATGTATAGATACGTGACATAAACATAACTTAATATACGTGTCGCATAGAAAGGATAAAAGTACGTTTTTATTCAAATGTCCTTTTAGAGTTTGCCATTTAATGATATTTACTTCTTCTGATGCTCAAATAGATAGATGTCAGCAGCATAAATGTGATAGAAACGGTATTTGCTCGGACTGGAAAATACTTGAAAAATACGTGTCATCGAGTAGAACGCACTGACACTTTTCAAATGTAGTAAAGAAGTATCATGTATCCACAGTAAGTACTTCATCCATGCACCATGAAAACACTGCAATTCAGCTTTGACCATGTTTAAAATAAAGTTACTGACATTGGATTTTTCTTTTCATATTTGAAAATAGCACATGTTGAAATACACAAAAAAAAAAATATATATATATATATATATATATATATATATATATATATATATATATATATATATAACTTATTGTTCAATTTTTGGGTACGGGATTGTCAGTTTGGTTACAGGACTCACAGTAACGACATTTTAAAACTATTTTTCACAATCACTAATTCATGCCAGTTCATACAGCGCCACGAGCTGAACATATTGAAATACTCGTAGCTGTTAATTAAATACATTGATCTATGCATTAAACATGGGTCAAAGGTCGTGACAAAATGCCCCTTTACATCGATTCCAAAGCATGTCAAAGGTCAAAGGGCACGAGCTCTGTTCTGCTCCGGTCGTGGGAAAGACTCTCCTCAATCTACTACAATTGAAGCTTTTTCTACTCCTAAATCTAAGTGTTTCGTTATGTTTGAGGGGGTTTTGAGAGGTGGTAACGAGGAACAACTTAGGGACTGGTAAAATACGATCAATATCATTAAAAAGTATGTATTTTTGTGACTTTAACCTTTGTGAAACGCTGAGATCACATTGAGTGCAATTAGAAAAAAGTGAAATCCTACTTCAGTACGGACCCAAAAATACACTTTTGTAACTATTATTTCATTGTAATTGCTAGAATATTGTGGAAATTGGTTGAAAATGGCTGAACACAACAAAATAAAACAATAATAGGGACTGCTGAGGCCTCTGGGACACAAAAGGCACTGTTTTCATGGACAGTTCACTGGTTTAAACTCTCGTAGAAAGTCAGACAGCAACAAAGTCCTCGTGCCCTGACGAAGGCCGCGTCGGCGTGAGCGTTTTAATATTTGATAACCCGAGATGGAATAAAGGCTTTTTTCACGTGCCTTGGTTCGTTGTTGACCCTCCAGACAAACACGCTAGTATCTTCAAGCTTCAAAGAGCGCCGGTCGACCACAGAAGAACCCACGCCGCGCTTCTCGTAACGATCTTTCAGCACCTCGCCGGTTTTACTTCGGCGTCTGGAATAAAAGTCTTTGTGTTCCGGAAGAAGAAATTTACGGCGCTCGTAAATTCTCGTAGAAAACTTTCCCCAATTACCAGCTTTACCGCCTTTTCCTCATCGATATTACACCTTTTATTCTCGCGTTGGATTAGAAAACTCGCACAAAGTCAGTCCAGTCCAGTCGTGGAAGTGACTGAAGCTGTCACGGCTCACGTCAAACGGAAATTCTCCATCAAATAGTGACATCAGCTTGTTAAAATAGTTCACATAAAATGGCGTGTTCCCGTGTTCTTTTCCGAAAACGAAAACGAAAGCGTCTCGCGTCTTATTTTAGCACGTCTCGCTTCGCCGCGGCACACGGTGACCCTGACATTGAATTAAGCGCGTTTGTGACCACCGGGGGGCAGCGTGGCATCCGAAATGACTGTAAAAGCGCCTCGTTACAGCATTTCCACTGGACAAAAATACATGACAAATACATGATAAAATGCAGGAAACGTGTCACAAACTCATAGACACGGATCAATTTAGCAGTTTTTTTTGTGTGTTTTTTTGCACCAAAGCTGAGAGTGAACTTCTTTACACGTAGTTGAAGCCTGCTGCTGTTTGATGGCGCTGGCTGAATAAAGAGCGCTCCACAGACTTTGATGCAGAGATGATAAAAGGATAATTACTTTTGATTGCCCTCCATTTAGACGCAAAGGTTCGCCTCAAATGAGACCATGAATGAAAGGGTTTCGTCGCGAGGCAAATCGGCAAATGCAGCGCTTTGAAATCACATCGATGCAAAAACGTGTTAAATATGTTTGTATAGGAAAGGAATACGTTTTTGGCTGCGAATGGTAGATTTACTACACATGACGTTACTTGGGTGTTAATGAACGTTTGCAGTATGTTTTAACTGTAACTAGTCAATATTGAGTGTGAATTTGCTTTTATGTAAAGTTAAAGCTCCATTTTCACACATATTTATGATGTTTTGGACACAAAGTGTGAAGGATATCAATGTGAATGTGTTATAAGTCGATAGAGAAGCCAAAATATGACTCAAGACATTTAAAAAGTGTGGAGGTAAACTACTACGCCGTAAGAGTAAGTGTCTGGATGTGATTTATTGTTTGAAGTTGATGTCATTGGAGAGAATAAACATGAATTTAACACACAACCTGGTATTTATTTTTAAATTAATTAACTAAATGAACGTGAGCCAATTCTGTTTGTTAATCCTTAAAATGGCACAATTCCCCAAAAAGACGCTCCTTTGTACCATATGCTACATTTTGGTTTACACATACGATTGTTCTGGACATGTGCAGGGCAGGGGTGGTGCATTGTGGGTAGGAAGACGCTGAGGTAAAAGCTGATGAAGCCAAAACGAAGACCACATGTCAGATTTAAAAACATTTATGTATTTAGCCAGGACTCGAAATGTGGCAATATTTTTGTTTTATAATTACTGCACATTACTATTCCACATGTTTGAAACCAGCTTTGCAAAATCCAATAATACAGCGTGACGTTTACGGTTGAGCCTAAAGTCTGAAATGGATTTGAAGCAGCCGGAATACAAAGGTAAAAAACTGTTAAACCGTCAAAAATCACTCAAAGATCGTGCACTGACTGTACGGCCGGAGATTCATCGAAGAACTGATGGTATTGCAGTAGTTTTAGAACATAATAGAGTGTCGTCTATGATTAAAAATGTCTCAAAAAGAGACGGAAACAGCCGAACACAGTGATATTTCTGCACGTTTCAGGTTCATTTCCGGTCCGTTCTCGTTTTCGTGCGACACTTGAACCTAAAAAACAAAACATTAAAAACACATTTCGGCGTTTTGTTCCTGGCGCACCGTTATCAAGTTACATTATTATCAATTACAGGCAATATTATTGAATTAAACAAGTGCGATTTTTGGCCGGCGAGTGTGAGTTTGTTGAAACACTCCATGAAAACAAAACATGGAGTGTTCAGTTATTTTTTTTAATATTTGAACGTTTGCGCCAAATTGTGCATCGTGATCCCGAGAGTCTGTTCCAGCTCTTTAGAGCCTCGCCCGAGCGGTGAGACTAAACATGACACGGATATAGAGCCATTTCTCACTGTAAACATCTGGAGCTGTGTCTTTTACCTGGAGCGCCGTGTGTGTTATGAGAGAGGAGGAGAGGAGAGAGGGAAGAGAGAGGAGGAGAGAGGGAAGAGAGAGGAGAGAAGAGAGGAGGAGAAGAGAGAGAGGGAAGAGAGAGGAAGAGAGAGGAGGAGAGAGGGAAGAGAGAGGAGGAGAGAGGGAAGAGAGAGGAGAGAAGAGAGGAGGAGAAGAGAGAGGAGGAGAGGAGAGAGGGAAGAGAGAGGAGGAGAGAAGAGAGAGGAGGAGAGGAGAGAGGGAAGAGAGAGGAGGAGAGAGGAGGAGAGAGGGAAGAGAGAGGAGGAGAGAAGAGAGGAGGAGAGGAGAGAGGGAAGAGAGAGGAGGAGAGAGGGAAGAGAGAGGAGGAGAGAGGGAAGAGAGAGGAGGAGAGGAGAGAGGGAAGAGAGAGGAGGAGAGAGGAGGAGTGAGGGAAGAGAGAGGAGGAGAGAGGGAAGAGAGAGGAGGAGAAAAGAGAGGAGGAGAGGAGAGAGGGAAGAGAGAGGAGGAGAGAGGGAAGAGAGGGAAGAGAGAGGAGGAGAGAGAGGGAAGAGAGAGGAGGAGAGAGGAGGAGAAGAGAGAGGAGGAGAGAGGGAAGAGAGAGGAGAGAAGAGAGGAGGAGAAGAGAGAGGAGGAGAGGAGGAGAGAAGAGAGGAGGAGAGGAGAGAGGGAAGAGAGAGGAGGAGAGAGGGAAGAGAGAGGAGGAGAGAGGGAAGAGAGAGGAGGAGAGAGAGAAGAGAGAGGAGGAGAGGAGAGAGGGAAGAGAGAGGAGGAGAGAGGGAAGAGAGGGAAGGGAGAGGAGGAGAGCGAGAGAGGAGGAGAGGAGAGAGGGAAGAGAGAGGAGGAGAGAGGGAGGAGAGAGGAGGAGAGAGGGAAGAGAGAGGAGGAGAGAAGAGAGGAGGAGAGGAGAGAGGGAAGAGAGAGGAGGAGAGAGGAAAGAGAGAGGAGGAGAGAGGGAAGAGAGAGGAGGAGAGAGAGAAGAGAGAGGAGGAGAGAGGGAAGGGAGAGGAGGAGAGCGAGAGAGGAGGAGAGGAGGGAGGGAAGAGAGAGGAGGAGAGAGGGAGGAGAGAGGAGGAGAGAGGGAAGAGAGAGGAGGAGAGAGGGAAGAGAGAGGAGGAGAGAGGGAAGGGAGAGGAGGAGAGAGGGAAGAGAGAGGAGGAGAGCGAGAGAGGAGAGAGGGAAGAGAGAGGAGGAGAGAGGGAAGAGAGAGGAGGAGAGGAGAGAGGGAAGAGAGAGGAGGAGAGGAGAGAGGGAAGAGAGAGGAGGAGAGGGGAGAGAGAGGAGGAGAGAAGAGAGGGAAGAGAGAGGAGGAGAGAGGGAAGAGAGAGGAGGAGAGGAGAGAGGGAAGAGAGAGGAGGAGAGAGGGAAGAGAGAGGAGGAGAGGAGAGAGGGAAGAGAGAGGAGGAGAGAGGGAAGAGAGAGGAGGAGAGGAGAGAGGGAAGAGAGAGGAGGAGAGAGAGAAAGAAGAGAGAGGAGGAGAGAGAGAAGGAAGAGAGAGGAGGAGAGGGGAGAGAGAGGAGGAGAGAGGAGGAGAGCGAGAGGAGGAGAGGAGAGAGGGAAGAGAGAGGAGGAGAGGAGAGAGAGGAGGAGAGAGGGAAGAGAGGAGAGAGTGAAGAGAGAGGAGGAGAGAGGGAGGAGAGAGGAGGAGAGAGGGAAGAGAGAGGAGGAGAGAGGGAGGAGAGAGGAGGAGAGAGGGAAGAGAGAGGAGGAGAGAGGGAAGAGAGAGGAGAGAAGAGAGGAGGAGAAGAGAGAGGAGGAGAGGAGAGAGTGAAGAGAGAGGAGGAGAGAGGGAAGAGAGAGGAGGAGAGAGGGAAGAGAGAGGAGGAGAGAGGGAAGAGAGAAGAGAGAGGGAAGAGAGAGGAGGAGAGAGGGAAGAGAGAGGAGGAGAGAGGGAAGAGAGAGGAGGAGAGGGGAGAGAGAGGAGGAGAGAAGAGAGGAGGAGAGGAGAGAGGGAAGAGAGAGGAGGAGAGGGGAGAGAGAGGAGGAGAGAAGAGAGGAGGAGAGGAGAGAGGGAAGAGAGAGGAGGAGAGAGGGAAGAGAGAGGAGGAGAGAAGAGAGGAGAGAGGGAAGAGAGAGGAGGAGAGGAGAGAGGGAAGAGAGAGGAGGAGAGGGGAGAGAGAGGAGGAGAGGGGAGAGAGAGGAGAGGAGGGAGGGAAGAGAGAGGAGGAGAGAGGGAGGAGAGAGGAGGAGAGAGGGAAGAGAGAGGAGGAGAGAGGGAAGGGAGAGGAGGAGAGAGGGAAGAGAGAGGAGGAGAGCGAGAGAGGAGAGAGGGAAGAGAGAGGAGGAGAGAGGGAAGAGAGATGAGGAGAGA